>NW_026719601.1:0-11351 GCF_029784015.1 Lycium ferocissimum
AGTAAATAAACCAATATTAACACAAATAGAAAGAAATTCATACCTTTTCCCTCGATAATAATGCTATATATTTACTCCTCCACCTTGAACTTAAGCCACGAAGCCTCGATACGCGGCTTTGAGTCGCGACTATCTGTTGTACGGCAGATAGGAATTTGAGAATTATACTGGTTTTCGGGCTAAAAGTTGGTGGTGGAAGGTTGGGGAATTTTCTAGAATATTTGGAATATTTTTTGGTCGATTTTTGGCTGAAAATGAAGGGTTAAGCCCCTTTATAAAGGCTTGCCGAAGTCTTTAGCCAAGCGTCTTGTGCAACGAAAGCTTCTTTATGCTTGATCCTTTGTTCGTAGCTGAAAATTATTTAAAGAGACCTAAAACTTTTATACACGATCTCTTTATTTGCATACCTGGATATGTCCAAAACTCCATACGATCTATATAACTTATTCAACATCCCAAACTTTTCCTTATTTCAAATTTACCCCAACACTCCATTACTAATGAAAAGGTGAATATGCAACTGTGCATTAAAACAAAAACAAAATCGGAAATTAAAAGTCTTATCCCCAACTTGTCGCAATCCAACTTAAAATATTCCAACGTACAAAATACGGGATATAACAAAGCTACAGGTCATTTAGGATGTTATCTTTCTTTCTGATCCTAGATCGTGCGATAGAGCTGTGTTATCAGGATGACTCTCCCCTGACGAATTGTTATGATTTCAGCGATGCCTCCGAGGAAGGCCATAGCTGCCCAGAAGGGCAAGTCTACAGCAGCTGGTGAGACCAGCCGGGCCCGGATGGCTACTAGGACCCGTGCCCAGTTTGAGCCGGAGATTGTGCCTCCGACGGCTAGTTCTGCTACCCTGCCAGTATCAGAGGGGCTTGGAGCAGCGACAGCTGCAGGACAGGGGGCGGCTCCACCGCCAGCCCCTGAGGTTCGAGTGCCTGCACCTCCAGCTCCCCAGCTAGGGGCGGAGGATGGGACCTTGCGAGAGGCAGTACAGTTATTGACCCGATTGGTAGCAGGGCAGGTCCACAGACAGGGAGCAGGGGATGATCGTGTAGACAGGCGCGATAGTCAGAGGGCCCGTGATTTTCTACTTTGTGGCCCACCAGAGTTTTTCGGGTCAAAGCCCGCAGAGGACCCTCATGAGTTCGTCCGACAGATGCAGCGTACCCTGCGATTGATTAGTGCTTCCGAGACAGAGTCGGTGGAGATGGCATCCTATCGGTTGCACGATGTAGCGGCTAACTGGTACGAGTCCTGGATGTTATCCAGAGGTGAGGGTGCCCCTCCAGCAGTATGGGGCGAGTTTACAGAGGCCTTCCTGGCCCATTTTCTACCTCCGGAGGCGAGGCGGGCCAGGGTGGACAGATTCCTGCTGCTAAAGCAGAGGGGCAAGAGTGTCCGAGAGTATAGTCGAGTTTGATT
Source organism: Lycium ferocissimum (assembly GCF_029784015.1). Classification (NCBI taxonomy): domain Eukaryota; kingdom Viridiplantae; phylum Streptophyta; class Magnoliopsida; order Solanales; family Solanaceae; genus Lycium; species Lycium ferocissimum. The sequence goes on from NW_026719601.1 coordinate 1,438, forward strand.
CGCCGGCTGTGGGTATGCGCCCGCTTATGTAGGCGATATGACCGACCGGATGCACCGGTATGTGATAGGGCCTGGATGACTACTTGGTTGACGGTTGTACGGTGATGGCGGCCCTGAACGAGGATGGACATCGCACGGATTCGAGCATGCCCGAGGGCATGGAGGAGCGGCACGGAGCAGGGCGTCGGCCCGATAGAGGTATGACGGGGGCCGGCCAGAGGGCTAGATCGGCCGGGTACGGAAGTTTCGAGGCGAACGGCCTCGGCGAAGATAGCAGAGATATCCTCCCCGGCCAGCACGAGCACACCCCACGGTTGCGGGGCGAGGCCGGAGAGCTGCCGGGTATTCGGGGAGCAGGTCCGAGCTCCAGGGCTTCGGGTTCGCAGTCGAGCAGAGGTTTGAGCCAGGCGAGGCTATCTATGCCTCAGTGTCCTCAGTGCGGCAGGCGCCACCCGGGGGAGTGCCGTTACGCTACGGGTGCTTGTTTTGCTTGCGACCGTCAAGGCCATATCATGAGGGAGTGTCCGTCTTTGGGTAACCTGTGTGGTGCGCTCACCTACCGGGTCGGTTGTCGGTTCGTCCTCTTTGCGGCTATGCGCCCTCGGGCACAGGTATGCCGGCACCAGCAGCCGTGGTAGAGGCCGTGGCGAGCCTCATGTTTAGCGGTCCTTCGAACCGCCTATATGCGTTGGCCGACAGACGGGAGCAAGGAGCGTCGCTAGATGCGACTACGGTATATGAATCCTTACTAAGATGTGTGTTGTTATGTATGTATATTCTTGTATGGTTGATATTTAATAGCCGTTAAAGCGTAAAATTTAAGGACCGATAATCGAGTATTCATAAATTAAGGCGATTAAGGTATGTTTACCATTATAGTGAATCTGGAAGTCGAGGACGGAAGATAATCGTATTCGTAAGTGAAAGGTGAACACGGAGGATCGAGAAGGGTAAAACGGTAATTGTGTCGTAAGAACGTTTTGAAAACTGTTAAGACTCCAATTTACTCCAGGTTGCGTGCTGAAGATCATGCGGTGACGTGAATGCTACCAGACTAATATTGAAGCACCGTATTTCATCAGAGTTCCGAGGTTAAGCGTGCTGGAGTGAGAGAAATTTTGGGATGGGTGACCCCCCTGGGAAGTTTTCTGAAAATCTCACGAATTCGGACGAAAGAGGCAAATGAGAAGCTAGAATAATCCAAAGGAAGTTAGAGCGTGCGGAGTGGGTCGGAACCTTAAGTAGTCACGTAGAACGAGGCAGATTAGATCGGTAAAGAGAAAGAAGATGTATCACGATTTTGGAATTGGGGTGAGTTCGAACAGTGTTGGAAATATTTTGTAAGTGAGACGATAGCGACTACATGTTTGCGTAGGTGTGTAATGTCTCATACCTGGTTTTATTGACAGATATGTGTATTCCGGCAACCGACGTGGCGGTATAGGGAAGGCATTAATTGGACAGAGTAACGAAGCTCAAGTGAGCAAAGGTGTATAGATGGTACAAATGTTACAAAGCAAGCTGATATTGTGTTTATTACAGGTCAAGTTTGGACAGTTCGAATGCAATGACATGTGGAAAAAAAGGGAAGAAAGTGAGTAGATGGAAGGTCAGGGAATCGGAACGTCAGGATCAAAGTACTGTTTACTTGGAATGGGAAATGCGGATATAAGGCAAATATAATCGGGTAATGATATAAGCACACCCCTAAAGGGGGGAAGCGGATGCGAGAAATGCAAGTGTAAGATATAAAGATTGCAACATAATGTGTGACCGGAAAGTTGAAAGGCGAGATCTAAGCAAAGGAGCAATAAAAGAGTTCGAATTAAGGATAAAGAGATGATTTGAGAAATTGACAACGAGATAAAGAAAGAAAGAAGGAATATGATTGGTAGATACGGCTGCATGCTATGGTAATAAAAGGAACTTCCCCCGAGATCCTTATACGACTTTATAAGACTAGTTGAACATTCGAGGACGAATGTTCTAAAGGGGGGGAGGATGTTATATCCCGTATTTTTGTACATTGGAACAATCCGGATTAATAATGATAAGTTAAGGACAAAACTATTCCGGGATACAAAGTCGAGACTTGTGACCTTCGATTTTATTTTTGGACATAAGTTGTGCATGATTTGTTGGCATGGAACAATTAGGAAAATTTGGGACCAAAAGTGATAAAATGTGGAAGTTGAAAATCATGAATTTTTTCCATGTTGGCCATGTGGCTTGGAAATGGTTGGCCCACCCATTTTGTGTTCAATTTTAATTGCTCCAACACATTGTGGGCCATAGACACATGTGCAACTATTGTGGAGACTTAAAAGATGACTTCTAAGTCATCTTTATTCATACAACACTTAGAAAAAAAAAAGGAACCAAGAAGTTGAAGAGCAAGAAGCTCTCGGCCAAGTGGAGGAGAAAACCAACTTCATTTCTAGCCTTGCCAAAATTATTTCTTTGATGCAAACCCACTATTTTGAGGTCCCTAAGTAGCGTGGAAGTGTTGTTGAGTCATCAACCATCCGTTGTGTCAATTGCAAACACTAGCGTATTTGTGGAGTTGAAGAAGAAAGGTAAGATTTAATTATGTTTTATGTGTTATAAAGGTTGTATGTATGTTAAAATGGAGGAAATTCATGAAATATGACATGTTGGAGTTGAGGTGGTGTGTGTGGTGTGTAGCCGTGTAGGTGTATGTGTGTTGTGTTGTATGGAATAATGAATTGAAGTCTAGTTAGCATGTTGTGATCATTATAGAGTGAAGAAATGAATGAGAAACATCTATATGTGTATGTGGGTATATGGCCGAATATGGGTCATGTAGTATGGCAAAGAATGAATTAATATCGCTTCTTGTTTAGTTGTTGTCGTTATGAATTCTATGTCGACGATAATAGTTTAATGACTCAAATTGATATCGTTAGTGTTGTGGGCTGAATTGGAGGCTATTGTACATTTGATGTAATTTGTATATTTATGAGAATGATATCGTTATAGAGTGGATTGTTGGTACAAATCATGATTCGAAAGTTTGAAATGGACCATAGTTGTTCTCGGGTTTGGGGACAGTTTTCGGGCAAATTGGAGCTTTGTTGGATTGTTGGAAATATTGTATGAATTGTTTAAAATGTTGTTGAATGTTGTTGGTATGGATTTGGATTAGTATATGAATGTATAAGCGTTGATGTTGGCTTGAATGTGGCCGTTGAATCGAATATATCAAATGTTGTCGAATGATGTAAAAGAGAGTTATTAATGCTATGTTGCCTTTCGAATTGGTTATTAATATTGCTAGGTTGGTTGTTGTTGTTGTTGTTGATTGATTTGGCCGAGTTAAATTCTCGGGGTGGCCTATTTACAGGGGAAATGCTGCCCAAATTTCTGTAGAATTAAGGGCAAATTTGGAATTAAATGCCCAAAATGTCTATAGCTAATGTTTGGCATAATATGACTTGTTTGTAGACCTTGGGGAGCCCGAGGCGTAGGTCGTGATTAGCTTGAGTTTGGAGTAGCTTTGGAAGCGTTTGAGGTATGTAAAGCGCAACCCTTCCTTCTTTTGGCATGCCTTAGCCGTAAATAGGCGACGATACGAGCCTCGAGGAAATTCTACTCTCGCGATCCGACCATGTCTGTGATTATTATTTGTTTCTTGGTCTTTGTATGCATGATATGATGAAATATTGGCCCTATGTCTTTTGTATGATTAAGTTTCAAGAGTTGCATAAAAAGTTGGTTTTTAAAAGAGTTTTGTTCCTAAATGATTCCGAAAACTACGAAAGTCCGTAACTTTCACAGACAGAACCGGATCGCCTCGAGGTGCTCAAAAATGATTCCATGACGTATAATGACTATGTTTTCCATAGGCGGGCCCGGCTCGGGTCAACACCCGTCCGTGGGTCCCGCGACTTTCCTTTATGTACTTTTGACGACCTTTGAAAGGACATGATATGATTATGATCCCGATTTCAAGTACGATCAGTTTGCTTAACTTTTGAGCTTATGATAATGATCTCACACATATGATTTTGATACATAACTATGGTTTCTAAAGTTCGGGTTGATGTGTTCCCGAGTGGTATTCGAAAGAAAATTCGATTTGACTATTGTCTTGGTTTTGAAATAATAGTTCGCTTCGACTATTCTATTGAGTCTGTAATGACGACTATGTTTTGATTTCCACAAGCTATGTCATATGATCTTGAGACGTACCTACAATTTCTAAAGTACTACTTGATATGTTCTCGAATGATTTTCGAAAGAAACTTGATTTAACCGTTATTTAGCTTTAAAATGAGATTTTGATTGACTATGTTGTTGAGTTCGTGATGATGATTTGTGTATATGGTTCCTCACTACTCGTTTGTGTGCACTATCTTTGTATTCGAAGTATGACGTCTATTCCGAAATATGATGTGATATGATGTTTGATATGATATGTGATAACAGGGTGATATGACGATTCTATACACCGAGTCCCTCACTAGAGGGCCGGGACACGCTATGTATATGATGATATGATGATGACATGAATCTATACACCGAGACCCTCACTAGGGGCCGGGACACGCTATACACCGAGACCTCACTAGGGGGCCGGGACACGCTATACACCGAGTCCCTCGCTAGGGGCCGGGACACGCTATATGTATGTATATATGGGATGATGATATGATCTTACCGAGTCTCTGGTAGAGGGCCGGGACACGTTATATGTATACGCATGCGGAATGATTGTACCGGGATATGATATGGACATGTATGATTTATGTTTCGGAGGTAATTTTTGTTTTTACTCACATTCATGTTTTCTACTCCTTATTTAAATGTTATAGCCTAATATTGTACGTTTGGAAATTTCGAGGTCGTTGTGGGAAGTTAAGGGCGAGACCATTCTCAAAAATTATTTTAATGGACGAGTTGTTATAAATATTATTTATTACTATTATTAGTATGGAAATGTTGGGAAAGGTTAAGGGAAAAAAGGAAAATTTGCAAATGGCATCATGGTAATTTTGCGGAAAGGCTAAGGGTAAAATGGGAATTTATGATGTTCTAGAAAAATTCATGGAATGGCCATGTTGGCCGAAAATGTTGCATATGTAAGTGTATGCTCACATTTTTTTTATGAGGGCTAAAGTGTACATAGGAAGACAATTAAGTCTTCTTTGTTATTTCAAAATTTCTATAAAAATGAAATGAAAATGATGACAAAAAATAAGTCATCTTTGCCATGGAAAATAAGAAAATTCTAGAGATAAAGAAAGGGGAAAAAGAAAAGAAAAATCTAGAGAGGGGCATGTGCCCCTCACCTATATCAATATGTATATATATATAAGAAAGGGGTGTTCATATTTTAACAAGGAGAGAAAGAAAGCAAGAAAGAAAGAAAGAAAAAAATGGAAGGGCCATTCGGCCATGCCGTATCATATGGTGCCATGAGGGAGAGAGCAAGAAAAATATTTTTCTCCTAGTTTTCCTATCAATTTGAGGATCCTCATACAACATGGTGCAAGTGTTGAAGCAAGTAGAAGGATATTTGGTGTCATGCACCAATCCTACATCATAGGGAGAAGTTGAAGAAAAGGTAAGGCTTCATCTCTTTTGAGTGTTATAGATGATTCATGCATGTTGTGGTATGGAGAAATGAATGAAAAACATGAAATCTTGCTTGTTGGAGTGTGACCGTGCATGTGATATATTGTGTATGGAAAAGAATGGATAAATTTTATATACACATGTTGTTGTTGTTGCAATGTGTAAAGATGGGTGAAATTTGCATGAAAAAATATAAAAGAAAATTGAAACGATATATTAGTGTATGTAGATATGATGAATTAATTCTACTTGGCATATTAATTGTTGTGTGATAGATTCTATGGTGGAAAATGAGGATTTAATGGTTAGAGATGGAGTAGTGTGTGAATGGAATTGAATGGAATTGAATTGAATTGAATGGAATTGAATTGGATAGTGAGGTGTTACTAGAATAGTTGCTAGTATTGTTGTTGGTTTGGCCGGGTTGAATTCCCGGATTGTTGTTGATTAAAATTGGCTGAGTGGAATTCCCGGGGATGGCGCATTTTACGGAAATGAATTACTCTCTTAGCATAGAAATTTCTAAATGGACAATAAAAAAATGTTGATTCAAGATTTGGATTCTTAAGGACTTTAATTAATGTTTGGGTAAATGTGACCAATTTGTAGATTTTGGCGGATTTGAGACTTGAATTTGGAATCGCAAATGAATGAAAAAAGGTACGTAAATTCAATCTTCTTTCTTTGGCATGTCTTAGATGTAATAGGCTTGAATACGTGTCCGGGGACCTATTAATTCTAGAAATGCCGAGCTTGAATTTGACAACTATTCATTCAATAGAATTGAATTAAATGCTTATGAATAGTTGAAAGAATTGTCTAAACCCCAGAACTTGCATGAATAGGATCCATTTACCCTAAAACTCTCATAAGTAATGTCATGAAACGTATTATACGTAAATTGTGTACGCCGCCTCATTTGACCCGAGGTGGGCCCATAAATATACCATCTCCCTTTATTGTTCCGTTTATCAAACGCCAGTGTTGTAACTATTCTAATGAAAATATTTCCATGATGACAATGACAATGATATTAAGGAAGAGAATATGTTTAACGAGCATGATAAGAACGATTCCACGACTAAGAGTTTCAAGATAAGAGTTCAATATGAGCATGAAAGTGTCAAGCTAGTTCAACCAACATACTAATTCTATTTCTTGGTAAAATGACCTTACTTTCTAATAGGACTTCCAACCACAGTATACCAATTGTCGTTTTATGAAGTTTAAGGTCTAATATTCTATGTTCTTACATAATGCTATCCTTCGTTGTTAGTCTCGCCTTGTGATACTAGTTCTTTAGGTGAGACATGACGATCACACGACAACAACCAATATACTAAATAAAATCGGAGGTTTCCACCTTACAACAATTCCACTCCATGCATAAAGTTATAGCTTTTGATTAGGCTATGGCTACATGCTTATGATGGAGGTTACACTAGCCTAACATAGTATCCACAACATAATAACCAAACACTAGATAAGCGTAGTTAAAACATAATTTCTACACACCCTATACATGCACGACCACACTACGGTTTCGTAGTGGGCGGCATGGATTTCATCCATTTTTTTACGGCTACACATACAAAATCATCCATAACATTTAACGAAAGAACCGGACGCACCTTTTGTTATGTGATTCGGGCTAGAGATTTCAACTTGTATGAATATATGTTCCTCTTGCTCCAAAGACCACTCCACCTTGCTAGGGACTACTTGAATAGGTAGGAAATGATTTTTGGTTTTTTGTAAATTCCATTTTGTTATTACGCATGAATACGGTTGATTTTTGTTGCTACTCATTTCTATATCTCTTGAATTATGTTACTATTATGAATAAAGATGACTTAGTCATCTTTTTAAAGTTATCACTTACACCCCACTGTTTCGGGGCCATGCCCGCGTTTCAGGCCGCCCCCCCCTTTTTTTGATCAAGAATTATATATTATAGAAGATGTTCATAAAATAGTTGGCATCTCCATTTCTTAATAGTTCCGGGTCTAAAGTCTATGCTTCATATGCCATGTCATGTTCAAGATTAGAGACTTGGCCTTGCTTGTTGTCCTGAGTCTTGAATTATCCGATTGCTAAAAACGCGGGATATAACCACGCTTATTGATGTATGTATATTATACCTTATGTTATAGAGCCCTTTTGTTTACGGAGTCTTTAATTTGAGAAACGACGAAAGATTTTGAAAATTTTACTATGTACTTTACCGGATTGATTTAAGAATCTAAAGAGATTAGATATGTAATAAGTAGATTCGCTCGTTTCGGAGGTAAGTTTTGGGTTTCGGGTGCCGTATTCATGTTTAAGATCGGGGTGTGACATTAAAGTACGACTCTGCCTACTGTATTTCATGCTTTATATGCTCAGTACATATTCCGTACCGCCCCGCTTTCTTGGGGCGCGTTTCATGCCCGCGGTACGGACGCACGGTTCGGTGATCCGCCGATCCCTAGGACACCCGTTGCAAGGTTGGAGTGCTCTCTTTATTCGAAGCCCACTTTTTGGTCTATACTCGTCCGTTGTATATGTATGAGTTTGTTCGGGGGTACGGCGGGGCCCTATCCCGTCATATGATTACGTTGGTCCGTGTCAGAGGTACGTAGACGTATATGTGGGTTAGGCCTATCTGTACGGTGTGTTTGTATATTATATGTTACGGGCGATCTTATTCGCCGTAGCGGCTTGTCGGCTTGCTTTTGTATATGTTTTGACCGACGCGCCCTTTGATCGCCTTTCGACTTCGATATATATATGTTTGCATTTGAGATAGCGTCGATATTCGTATACGCGTAAGCTATCTGTTTGTGAATCGGATTAATGAATGTGTTTGGGTGCCCATCTCGGGCACTAGTCCGCAACCTACGGGTTGGGTCGTGACACCTCCGATGTCGGGTTAGGCTATACGATGCGAACACGATAGGGTCATTATGCTTCCGGGCAATTGCGAAAACATGGAAAGAATTATCGACCGTGACCTTGAATTCGCTGAGTCATTCCGCCTTAAAGATATGGAGGCATTAGTTTGTACGGTGTGTCCATATGGATATCTATACAGATCCATCCTTCATATATTTTCAAGCAAAAGGAATTGAATTTGCGAAAGAGGCGATGGCTAGAGCTATTGAAGGACTATGACGTAAATATCCTCTACCATCCTGGTAAAGAAAATGTGGTAGCCGATGCTCTTAGTCGTGCAATCATAGGCGGTCGATGTGATGTTCCGCTGGAAAAAGAAGGAATTAGCCCGTGAGCTCCGACTAGCTAGTCTAGGAGTTCGCTTAATGGGTTCGGGCAATACGGGGTTACGTGCTTGACTACTTCGTCCCAGACGAGAAGTAAAAAGGCGCCAATATGAGGATTCCAAATTGAGCCATTATAGAGATACACTTTCCCAAAAAGAGAAGTCACCATTTGAGATCTCTGCAGATAGGATTATCAGGTATCGAAGCAGGCTATGTGTTCCAGATGTTGTGGGAATACGTCGTCAGATTCTGGAAGAAGCTCATTACTCTCGTTATTCCATCTGCAGGACGTAGTCAAAGATGCTGGTGTCGACTATTGTGTGTAAAACGATGGCCAGAGCTTGGACAGACACCGTATACTGTTACCCATAATCATATACTACTAGCATGGATATTTGATCTAAAAAGGAAGGCGATACAATCGCAAATCAGCTACTTATCTCTTGAAGAGTCGTAATCTTTAATAGTCAATCTAACGCAAAAATAGGCAAGGTATTGTCATATATATATATATAGGGAACTTCCCAACAAAAACATAAGCGAGAAAGGCTACTTGCCTACAATTGCCATGATAAACATATATGTCTCATAGACCGACAGGGGGCGCCACTACGAATAGTGCGCCCAAACATAAGCCATAACACAACAACAAATAACAATCACAGTTCCCACCGCAGAGCCCTTGAGACCTCACAGAGTGACGACATCATATGACGGGACGAGACCCGTCGTGCCCCCGAACAACAACATATACACACATGTCAAAGGTTATACCCTGCACAGTATGCTCGAACAAAGAAGCACTCGGTGATAGGCGAGTAGATACCACAAGTGGCGGATCTCAAAAGCTTGACCGTCTGCGCTGCGACACGTGAACGCGGTTTACGAAGAAAGGGGTCGGTCGGAATCGTGCGAGTATGTAAAGCATGAGACATAGTAAATAGAATCATATACGAGACAAGGTGTATAGGACTCAATGCAACAGAGTTTCATAAAACTTGCCTTTGAACATATGTCATTTGTATCCTCTTCAAAATCAATATAATGCTTTATAAT
>NW_026719602.1:0-11113 GCF_029784015.1 Lycium ferocissimum
AATCCCCCAAAATCCTAAAACATAAAAAAAAGGATTGAATCTTACGCCTCTTCCCCCAATTTTCCATTTGACTAGAATTTGTAACTTGCCACAAGGGATAGTTTTCTTGCTCCAACCATTGCACCACATTAAAGAGCATCCTTGACTTGGTAGAAATACTTGAAGAACATAATTTGAACCAAGGATTGAAGACTTAAATTTTTTTTTTTCTTTTCTCTTCTTTTTCTCTAGCCTTGGCCGAATGGCCTTGGCTTTGTTGTTTCTTCATCTCTTATTTTTTTTCTTGCTTTATAAGATGTGCCTATCCCTATTATATATATATATATTACATGCGTGAGGGGGCACATGCCCCCCTCTCTCTCCAGATTCTTTCTTTAATTTCCATGGAAAGATGACTTATTTTGTCATCCTTTTTTTTTTCCTTCTTTTTAATTTTTTTCTTTTCATCATATGACTAATTTGGACTCCTTTGGGGAACTTTCATGAACCCTTGGTGAAATTACCATTTTGCCCCTCGACTTTCTTGATATTACCATTTTGTCCCTAGCATGGCATTATTTTCAGCCCATTTGCGACCTTCTCTTCTTGCCCCTTGCCTTTCTCAATATTCCGGATTCAATAATATTCATAAAAATAATATTCAAACTTATGCTAAAATAATTTTTTGAAGATGGTCTTGCCCTTTAACTTCCCACGCAATTGTCTTAAATGTTCCGACGTACAAAATCACGGGATATAACACCACGTTCCCGAGCCTTATGCATGATTTTTATTTGCATTACGTACATTTGCATTCCGCACAAAGTTTGTCCGTTACTCGTATTTTGTTTCCGTGTCTTACGACTCCGCGATTTGGATTCATCGTACCTCTGCTTTACATACTCGGTACTTTTCCTCGGCCCGCCCCTTCTTCGGGGGGCCGCGTTTCATGCGCGGGTGCACGGTGCGCTCGACCGGGTGATCCTCAGGTTTAGGCTACCTATTCTCGTTTATTTGGAGTGCTCCCCCCATCCAGTTTCTCCACATTTGGTATATATATTTTGCTTTGTATATTACGTACATTTGTATTTGTCGGGTACGAGCGGTCCCCCGTCCCGCCGGGCACGTATTCGTATGTTCGTCATCGTTTGTGCGTCACGTAGTCATATTTGTGGGTCATGGGTCCGGTTTGTTCGTAAGTGATTACATTTTGCGCCCTTAAGCGGCCCCGCATGTTACTATAGCCGATATGGCCCACATGTTTGTATGTATGTGTATGTACGGGCGATGTACATTCCGCTTGACTTTGATTTTGATATGATGAGTTTGCACGGGCGGCCAGGTAGCATCGTTCGGTATTTATGTGATACGTCCGGCCATTATCTCTTATCGGTACGAATAATGTTTGTTAGTCCGGATATGTCCTAATATGATAGTTGGTTCGTAAGTTTGTTCGGGTGCCTTAGTAGGGCACCGGTCACGGCCGGGTCGTGGGTAACGGATTGTTGGAAATGTTGTATGAATTGTTTGAAATGTCTTGAATATTGTTGATATGGGTTCGGGTTGTATTTGAATGTATAAGCGTTGATGTTGGCTTGAAGGTAAGCATTTAATTGAATATTATGAATGTTGTTGAATGATGAAAAAGGGGGTTACTAATGTTATATTGCTTTTCGGATTGATTATTGATGTTGCTAGGTTGGTTGTTGTTGTTGTTGTTGTTGATGTTGATTTGGCCGAGTTAAATTCTCGGGGTTGGTCTATTTACGGAAGGAAGTCTTTAAATTTATGTAGAATTAAGTGTTAGTTTGAAATTAAATGCCTAAACGCCTATAATATTTTGTCACACCCGATTTTACTAAAGATGGGCACTAGGCTCCGTATTCGGAGGCGAGCCAACCCTCGGACTCTTGAGTACGCACATGTTCTCTTGGAATTATAAGACAAAGTAAAGTGAAATACATAGTAAATTTTTTTCTTTTTAAAAGTAAATAACACATCAACCGAGAACTACGTGCTTGGGATCGACACTCTAGACCCGCCTACGCAAAGTCTCTAAACAATCATGGACCATAGCACGTGTACGCTGACTCGGCAACTCTCCGGGGCGAGTGGAGCTTGCCAATATCGGCTGAACATCTTCTGTAATGTCTCTGCTCGTCGCGTGTACTGCGCGATGAAACGCGGTTAAAGAAGAGGGGTCGGTACGAGCAATGTCTTGAGTATGTAAGACATGGATAATAACATAGTAAGGAATATAAACATGAATGAAACGGATATCGTATCGGGAATCAAAGAAATAACTTGTGCATAGGAACGCCTTTTCGGGTATGATATAAATGCGTCTTTGTTGTCTTTGCTTGAAAACAAGCATTTCTTTTCATAGGCATAGAAAGTAGAATTTATATCGTATACATAATGTATCATAGCATAGCATAGTATATCATAGTATCATGGCATAGCATAGTATAGCATGAGTATCATAGCACAGCATAGTATATCATAGTATCATGTAGCACTTAGCATAGTATAGCGTAAGTATCATAGCATAGCATAGTATATCATAGTATCGTAGCATAGCATAGTATATCATAGTACCGAATATATCGGCTCACCCACGCGTAGTATAATTCCCGCGTGCGGGCATCCGCGTCGGGATGATATCAAGTCAAGTACGGATACGTACGCACCGTGAGTATAACCCGGCGCCATAGCGCTCTCGCCCTTTTTCCCCCGCCTTTTCCCCCCGAATACATTTTTATACATAGATATATATATATATATCATAGCATGCGAGGAGCAGAAAATCGTGTACTTATCGGAGCGTAAGGTCGGAAACCTCAGATCGCTTTATGGAGTAATCATGGTCGCTTTTGTCTCACCTTGGAAGGACGATGATCATAGGCGAGACTATCGACATAGAACGTGTCATAGCATATGGTTGTAGACATAGCATAGCCGGGATATCGTAGAATCATAGGTAATAGGGAATCATATTCACCATAGAATCATAGGCATCATAGAATCGTAGTAGTCATAGGATCACGGTCCTCATAGGATCGTAGTCGTCATAGGATCATAGTATTCATAGGATCATAGACATCACAGATTCATAGTCATCGTAGGATTTCGGTCGTTGTTTAGGTCATAAAAATTGGCAACATTATAGAACTTAGTTTTAAAGAAAAATGTATATTTTGGAAAATGGCAATATTGTAAAACTTGGTTTTGAAGAGAAAGAATATTTTGGAAAACACTTGTAAACTTTTAGTGAGTAGGAAAAATCATGCGTTGGGGGTTAGAGGGCTTGGTTAAAAACAATTCTTATTTAGTAGTCAAAAAGATGTCCAAAAGTTTCCTTACATTATAGAATAAAAGTAAACTTAATGGAACAATAGGAGAAAATTTAATAGTGGGCCCACCTCGAGTCAAACGAGGCGGCGTATCAAATTTACGTATATTACAAACGTGGCGTCGCTTACTTGGGAGGGTCTTAGAGTAATCGAGACTTATTTGGGTAAGTTCTGATGTCCAAGAAGTTTTTCCAACATTTTATGCAAGTTTTAATTCAATTCTCTTGAATGAATAGTAACTATTTTCAACCTTAGATTCCGAGAGAAGAGGATGATCCCTCGGACACGTGGTCGACTTAGTACGTGGGCATTGCCATAGAAAGAAGGGTGAAGCCTTACATACCTTTTTCCGCTTCAGGGCTCCAATCTCCGTCCCAATCTCGCCAAAATCTTTACTTTGGTCAAGCTTACCAATTACTATTCATAAGATTTGAAATTCTAATCTTGCATTGAGTTCTTGTACGCCAAATTGGCCAAAGAAGACTCCTAAATATATATCATGCCACCAAGTTAAACTTGGCCGATTTAATCAACCAACAACCCCGGAATACAACCCTACCAACCAACAACAATATCAACAATTATTCTGGTAACACATCAGTATTCAACTCAACTTCATTTTATTCACCTTCAATTAAATTGTGTGCATCCAAACTCGCATTATCGATCATACGTTCAATTATTAATCCGAAGCCATTTAAGCACGATTCAAGGACACTTCAAGCAACCCACACACATATACGACATAATCTCTATTCATTGCCTGATGTGACAGAAACTACCCAAATTCCATAGGGACACAGCATTGCATTTTCTACCTTCCAAATTCACATTCTATATCAACAATTCCATACGCTAGCATTATCATTTTCCAATACAAGAAAACTGCATATTACAACCTCGTTATATTCCAAATCAGCCCACAACACTCTTATCTCCGATTTGAATCATCAATCATTCATTTACATCATAAGATTCACAACAACGACAAGTAAACTACTAAATAAAATTTGCTCATTTCTTCCACATAGAACCACCACCATTCGGCCACCACAACATTCACACACAATCTCATGAATTTTATTCATTTCAACACACTACAACGTGCTCAAACGTCCATAACAATATTAACCAAACACTAAATAAAATTGTTCGTCGCACCTACGCCAAACACATAGGCACACGGCTACACTTCAATACCCACATATTCATGATTTTCATCCAATCCCATACTACAACATGCACATATCATCTATAACACATGTAAAATAATATGGAACCTTACTTACCTCTCCTTCCTTCATCTTCTCGGCTAGCTTCCCCTTTGCAAGATAGAATGGTTTTCTCGCTCCAACAACTACTCCATGTCGCAGGACCTCTTAATTAGTAGGAAAGCATGAAAGAAACAATTTTCCAAGACCAAATTTGAGGGAATGTTCTTCGACCTCGTTCCGTTTTCTCCTTCTTCTTTCTTTCTCTCTGTTCTCTTGAATTTTCTAGAGGAAAATGATGAAGTCTTGCCTTCTTAAGTCATCCATATATATATATATATGTCACATGTCAATGCACGTACGTTCTCTTAGCCGTTTTTTTTTTGCCTTTTTCTTTTCAAATTTTTTTTCAAATTTCTAGATTTTTTCTTCTTTCCCTCCAAGTTTCAAGAATTTTCCAAGTCATCAAGATGACTAATTAATTGGCTTAGTCCATAATCCAACTTGGGCCTAGTCATCCTTTGTCCATACATACATATATCCACCTCACAAATATACAATATACATCATAAGCATTTTATGAAATTGCTTCAAACTTTTGGCCTCGATTAACTTTATTCCGAATCTATCCTTAACGCTCCATTCGATACAATTCATAAACGACTTACGTCTTAAAAACAACATCGAAAAATAATCTTGTCATTAACCTCCCGCGATTGTCTTAAAATACCGACGTACAAAATGCGGGATGTAACATCCTTCCCCACTTTGGAACATTTCGTCCCCAATGTTCGACTAGTCTTACGGTGCCTCATGCACCTTGGGGGAGCTCCTTTTCATAGTCATCTTTGTCCTTTATACCATTTCCTAAGCCGTCCAAAGGTACCATTCTCTTGTCATTCTCGTTTCTCCTTATATACATCCTTTTTTAAGCGTCGCACTACTTTCAAAGCTCAGGCGAACCCTCAATATCACCTTAAACGTTATCAGGACTTATCCAGCAACTATCGGTTCCCGAGTTAGTCGGCTTCGTCTCACACAACCTCTTAAGGTTCTAGCCTCTCCATACACTTGGTTTTCCTTAGTTATTCTTAACTTCTCATTCGTCCCAGATCTCAATTTGTAAGGCTTTTTGGTTCACTTCCCAGTGGGGTCACCCATCACAGGGGTGTCTCCGGAGACGCTTAATCAAAAATTTGGGGAGTTTTTCTTCCCGATATTTTCCCCCTTTAAATGGCCCTTGTTACCTGGGTGAAACCCAATCAAAAATTTGTAACTTAGCATTTTGTAAACGTCCTTTCTCAAAGACCGTTTCCTTTTCGGGTTAGATACCCGCCCGGGCGGTTTTTTTTCCCCGAAAAACAATTATATCCGTCCTTCCTCCGTTTTGGTTCCATTCTCGCTTTTTGCCCAACCGGCGCCACGGGAAAATTAAAATTTGGGAATTTATGTCCTAGACTTGGCTCCGCACGATCTCCTTTGAGAAAATCAAAATTCCAGATGCCCCCCGTTCATAAAGTGGCCGCCCCCCAAAACAGGGCCCCAAACCACTCAAAACCCGGGGCCGACTCGTTCGACCACTTTTGTCACACCCGATTTTACTAGGGTGTGACGGGCACCGACCCGCATTCGGAGCGAGCGAACCTCGGACTCTTAGTGCGCACATGTTCTCTCGGGAATTATAAGACAAAGTAAAGTGAAATACATAGTAAATTTTTTTTTCTTTTTAAAAGTAAATAACACGTCAACCCGGTAGAACTCTTGTTCTTGGGCGACACTCTAGACCCACGACTCGTCTCGCAAAGTCTCCCAACTCGTAATCATGGACCATAGCACGTGTACGGCGGCTCAAAGAACTTCTCGGGCGAGTGGAGCTTGCCAATATCGGCGGGAACATCTTCATAATGTCTCTATATCCGGTGTACTGCCCCGCGGATGAAAACGCGGCCCGAAAAAGAGGGGTCGATGCGAACAATGTCTTAAGTATATGAATGGATAATAACATAGTAAGGAATATAAACATGAATGAAACGGATATCGTATGCAGTGAGATCGAAAATAACTTGTGACATAGGAACACCATTTTCGGGGCGGATATCATGCATGCTTGTTGTCTTTGCTCGAAAACAAAGGCATTTACTTTTTCATAGGCATAGAAAGTAGAATTTATATCGTATCATAATGTATCATAGCATAGCATAGTATATCATAGTATCATGGCATAGCATAGTATAGCATAGTATCATAGCATAGCATAGTATATATTAGTATCATAGCATAGCATAGTATAGCATCATCATAGCATAGCATAGTATATCATATTACAAAGACATAGCATAGTATATCGCTAGTACCGAATATATGCTATAGTATAATTCCCGCGTCCGGGCATCCCGCGTCCGGGATGATATCAAGTCAAGTACGGATACATGCACCGTGGTATAACCCGGCGCCTATAGCGCTGCCTTTTCCCCCCGAGTTTTCCCCAAATACATTTTTATACATAGATATATATATATATCATACGCATGCGGGGAGCCCAAGAAAAATCGTGTACTTATCGGAGTGACGTAAGGTCGGAAACCTCCGATCGCTTTATGGAGTAATCATGGTCGCTTTGTCTCACCTTGGAAGGACGATGATCATAAGGCGAGACTATCAACATAGAACGTGTCATAGCATGTCGGGTTGTAGACATGGCATAGGCGATATCGTAGAATCATAGGTAATAGGAATCATATTCACCATAGAATCATAGGTATCATAGAATCGTAGTAGTCATAGGGATCACGATCTTCATAGGATCGTAGTCGTCATAGGATCATAGTATTCATAGGATCATAGACATCCTAGATTCATAGTCATCGTAGGATTTCGGTCGTTGTTTGGGTCATAAAAATTGGCAACATTATAGAACTTAGTTTTTAAAGAAAAATGTATATTTTGGAAAATGGCAATATTGTAAAACTTGGTTTTTGAAGAGAGAATATTTTGGAAAACACTTGTAAACTTTTAGTGAGGAAAAATCATGCGTTGGGGTTAAGGGCTTAGTTAAAACAATTCTTATTTAGTAGTCAAAAAGATGTCCAAAAGTTTCCTTACATTATAGAATAAAAGTAAACTTAATGGAACAATAGGAGAAAATTCGGGAATAGTGGGCCCACCTCGAGTCAAACGAGGCGGCGTATCAAATTTACGTATATTACAGTTCATGGCGTCACTTGGGAGGGTCTTAGAGTAATCGAGACTTATTTGGGTAAGTTCTGGATGTCCAAGAAGTTTTCCGACATTTTATGCAAGTTTTAATTCAATTCTGCTTTTGAATGAATAGTAACTATTTTCAACCTTAGATTCGAGAGAAGGATGATCCTCGGGACACGTGGTCGACTTAGTACGTCTAAGACATGCCATAGAAAGAAGGGTGAAGCCTTACATACCTTTTCCGCTTCTTGCCGGGCTCCAAATCTCCGTCCCAATCTCGCCAAAATCTTTACTTTGGTCAAGCTTACCAATTACTATTCATAAGATTTGAAATTCTAATCTTGCATTGGTTCTTATGCCGAAATTTCGGCGACCTCCTCCCGTAAATATATCATGCCACCAAGTTAAACTTGGCCGATTTAATCAACCAACAACCCGGAATACAACCCGGCCAACCAACAACAATATCAACAATTATTAAGTAACAATGACATTCAACTCAACTTCATTTTATTTAACTTCAATTAAATTGTGTGCATTCAAACTCGCATTATCGATCATCGTTCAATTATTAATCCGAAGCCATTTAAGCACGATTCAAGGACACTTCAAGCAACCCACACAATATGCAACATAATCTATTCATTGCACAATGTGACTAGAAACTACCCAAATTCATAGGGACACAACATTGCATTTCTACCTTCCAAATTCACATTCTATATCAACAATTCCATACGCTAGCATTATTATCATTTTCATCAATACAAGAAATCATATTACAACCTCATTATATTCCAAATCAGCCCACAACACTCTTATCTCCGATTTGAATCATCAATCATTCATTTACATCATAAGATTCACAACAACGACAAGTAAACTACTAAATAAAATTTGCTCATTTCTTCCACATAGAACCACCACCATTCGGCCACCACACAACATTCACACACAACTTCATGAATTTTATTCATTTCAACACACTACAACGTGCTCAAACGTCCATAACAATATTAACCAAACACTAAATAAAATTGTTCGTCGCACCTACACCAAACACATAAAAACACGGCTACACTTCAATACCCACATATTCATGATTTTCATCCAATCCCATATACTACAACACGCACATATCATCTATAACACATGTAAAATAATATGGAACCTTACCTACCTCTCCTTCCTTCATCTTCTCGCTAGCTTCCCCTTTGCAAGATAGAATGGTTTTCTCGCTCCAACAACTACTCCATGTCGTAGAGGACCTCTTAATTAGTAGGAAAGCATGAAAGAAACAATTTTCCAAGACCAATTTGAAATTTGGTTTCGGCCACCGTTCCGTTTTCTCCTTCTTCTTTTCTCTCTATTTCTCTTGAATTTTCTAGAGGAAAATGATGAAGTCTTGCCTTCTTAAGTCATCCATATATATATATATATATATCACATGTCCATGCACATGTCTCCCTCTCTTAGCCGTTTTTTTTTGCCTTTTTATTTTCAAATTTTCTCCAAATTTCTAGATTTTCTTCTTTCTTTCCTCCAAGTTTCAAGAAAAATTTTCCAAGTCATCCAAGATGACTAATTAATTGGGCTTGGTCCATAATCCAACTTGGCCTAGTCATCCCTTGTCCATACATACATATTCCACCTCACAAATATACAATATACACTTGTGCCATTTTATGAAAGTTGTCTTCCAACTTTTGGCCTCCAATTCTTCCTTATTCCGAATCTATCCTTAACGCTCCATTCCAATACAATTCATAAACGACTTACGTCTTAAAACAACGTCGAAAAATAATCTTGTCCTTAACCTCCCGCGATTGTCTTAAAATATTCCGACGTACAAAATGCGGGATGTAACATATTTGATATCCGTTGGCGTTGTGTAGACCTTGGGGAGCCCGAGACGTAGGTTGGGATTAGCTTGAGTTTGGATTAGCTTTGAGAGCGGACGAGGTATGTAAAGCTCAACCCTTTCTTCTTTTGGCATGCCTTAGTTACAAATAGGCTATGACACGAGCTTCGAGGAAATTCGATGTTATATCTCGCATTTTTGTACGTCGGGATATTCCGGGCTAAATGCGGAAAGTTAAGGACAAGATTATTCCGGGGCATGAAGTGGAGATTTTAAACCACGATTTATTTCAAGGCATGAGTTGCCTACGATTTTATTGGCATGATATATTATGGAGTTTGGGATTAAAATTGGATTGTGGGAAGTTAGATATCTTATGGAAAATTTGGGACCAAAAGTGAATTTTTGAAAGTTGTTATTTCATGAAAAACATGGCCATGTGGCCGGCCACATAAGGTGTGGGCCATGGCCACGTGGATGAATAATATAAGTGTATTAAGAAGACAAATTATTTCATGTTTCATCATTTTACCTCTAGAAATTTCAAGAGAGTTGGAGAGAAAAAAACAACTAAGGCCATTCGGCCATAGTCTCTAGCCGAGCAAGCCAAGGAAGAGTGATCAAGAAAAATAATTTTCTCTAGCAATTCCACTCCTTAGAAAGGTGCATAACAACGTGGTGGAGTCGTTGGAGTGGTAAAAACAAACGTTGGTTCAAGGTTCACCTCATAGCCAACTTGAAGAATCAAGTGAAGAGGGTATGGTTCAATCTTATTTTTCATGTGTTGTAGATGATTTGTGTATGTTTTGAAGTATGGAAATGAATGAAAATCATGAAAATGTGGAGGTTGAAGTGTAGCCGTGTGTGTATGTGTGTGACCGTGTAGTGTATGTTGTGTAGGGGTGGAGAGTTAATTGAATTTAGCATGTTTGTGTGTTGTTGTAATGTGTAGAAAATGAATGAAACTCATGGAATGGTGTGTGGTGAGGAATGGCCGAAAATGGGCTGTTTTGTGTGTTGGAGAAGGAAGTAATGTTACTTAGTGTTCTAGTTGTGTCGTTGTGAATTCTATGTTGATAATGAGATTTTAATGAATCAAATTGAAGTTGTGATGGTTTTGGGCCCTGTCTAGAAGCCAATGTAACTCTTATGTAAATTTTATATTTAGGATGATGACATTGTTAACATATAGATGGTTGATGTAGTTTATGGGTTTTGGAAGAAGGAAATATGTTAGTGTTTTTTTTGGTTTGGGGAGGATTTCGGTGAATTGGCACATTGATTGGGTTGTTTGAAATGTGTGAATTGTTTATAGTGTCCTTGAATATTGTTTGAATGATTTCGGATTAGTAATTGAATGTGTGAATATTGATGTTAGTTTGATTTTATGCGGTTGAATTGAATATAAGTGAATATCATCGCTTATGGAAAAAGGGTTTTTATCTTTGAATTTTTGAATCAAAAAATGTTGTTAGAATGTTTTTGGTATTTTTTTGATAAATTGGGGC
>NW_026719603.1:0-11012 GCF_029784015.1 Lycium ferocissimum
TTCTTTGTCTTGAAAGTTCTAAGGGGTTTAATGAATAATTGCCCCCTTTATATTATTTCCTCACATGATCAAATTACATGGGCTTGGGTATTTTTTTTCCATTTTCTTCAAGCTATGGCCACCCCTTTTGGGTTGGGCTTTGCTTATTTTTTTTTTTTTTGTAAATTTTTCAAGCCCAATTATTTTGTCCATATTTTTGCTAATCCATGAAATCAATTTTCAAAATTCCAATTTTGCCCTTAGTCTTTTTCAATATTTCCACGTCTAAATTTTTCATAACCAACTTATATACCAAACAAGATCAATACATTACATTGTCCTTAATTTGTCTCAACAATCCCAAGGTGTCCAAAGGTGTAAAATACGAGTTATAACAAATGTCCTCTGTTAAGCATTCCTGCTACCTCCTCCCGAAAATGTCCACAATCTGCCATCTTATACCCGTGAGTGCCCTAGAAGTCGCACCACACAGTCTGATCCCTAGTGTTAGGATCGGATCGGAGGGGTTTTAGAGGACGTGATGCCGGATGGGTCCTCAACACGGCCGCCATTTGCCCTTTATCAATACTAAAATTGTAGACAGATTGCTTTGGGCATTCCGATCTCATCGAAGAGGAACCTAGGGAGTTGCCCTTGTCCCGGTTCTGCCAACCTCAATTGTTTCTACCGTGATCTCCCATTTTTTACTCCCATTTAGCTTTTCCAAGGACCGATATCCTTGGGCACCACTAGGTATTTCGGAAGGAGGGTAAGGCTGGAACCGTTTTTTTGATGATTTTCGATCTGGTCCAAGTCCCTTGTCAACCTTTCGGGGGAAGCTCTCTTGTCAGAGTTCCCAGCAGGTCGTTTTCCACCCCTATCTTTGATTCATACCTGTTGTGCACATCTTCTCAAGTTGTGCCTTAGAATTCCAATAGATTTTCCTTGAGTTTGCGAGAAACATCTGAGCTTAAAGGATTTAACCCTTGGTAAAAGCTTCGATATCCCATTCGTCATGGACTGCGAGCAAAAACATCTGCTCTTTTTGAAACCAATGGACGAAGTTTTAGAGTAACTTCGATTCTCCTTGCGAAATGCGGAAGATGTCTGCTTTTATATTTTTCACCTTGTGGGCTCTCGCATGCGCCTTGCTGAACAGACAGCCAGCATAGAAAATGAACCAATTGAGTGGTGGGGATGTAGGGAATACCAGGTTAAGGCTATCTTGGTGAGTTTTTGGCCAAGCTTCTTGATTAAAACTCACTCTATCTCTTTCTCTTTCAGATCGTTACCCTTGATCGCCATAGCAAAGGCCATTATGTGCTTTTGTGGGTTTGTCGTCCAGTCATACATCAGTATGCTCAGCATATTGAACCTTTTTGGGATCAGCTCCAGCGCAGCTTTGGGTTTGTAAGCCAACTGAATGTACTTTTTTGCATCCGGACCCTCTATGATCGGAGCAGCCCCTAAAATCTGGCTCAAACGCCACTGGAATTCCTTAGCATTCTTCTCGACTTCTTTGGCAGTCCTGTCCACCTTGCCGGTAATCTCCTTCATTAAGTGCAAGACCTGCACTTGGAAAGCATCTCTTAGGGCCGATTCGCATCCCGATGCATCTCCATTCCTTGCTTCCGTCAGGCCGCCATCGGTAGAGTTATTGCCATTAGCTGGGGCAAAAGGTGTCTCTCCAGAAGCTGCAGTCCTAGTAGCGAGGTTGGATAAAAGTGAGGCGATGGTTTGCCTTATTTTTTCTATTTCTACCATCATTGCATGATTTTGCGCCCTCATGATTTGCATCGCCTTTTCGGGGGCTTCATCGATGGGAATTTGGTCCCCGGTAGATTGCTCATTTCTACCTTCTCCTGAGGTTATTTCGTTCTGGATCGATTGATCGGTTGCTGTAGGATCAAAATGCGACAAACCATCTGGGCCAATCGGATTGTTGTCACCATTGTTCCCGATCGTTGGGTTGTTGTTAGCTCCCCACATACCTGAAATTGGTGCTAAAAATAAAACAAAATTCAAAGAAGAATTAGTTGTTACATCCGGCATTTTTGCATATTTGGAAAGTTTGGAATAATTTTTGCTTGTAAGGAATAAGGCCACGTGTTGATTGGAGTTAAGGCATGTGTGTGTTGTGCATGAAACATATTAGTGTGGAAATTCGGAGGAAGGCCAAGGGCAAAATTGGAATCTCGGAAATTAGTTTCGGAATTACAAAATAAGAATTTTAACCAATTGGGCTCAAAAAAAAAAAAGAGAAAAGTGAGGCCCAACATTTCAAGGTGGCCGGCCATGGCCAAATTATTAGCCCAAGTCCATGATTAATTAAATCATGTGACTAACATGTGATGATCAATTATATAAGGGATTATTATGCATGGAACATTCAAGAAATTAAAAGAAAAATCAAGAGAGAAAAAAAGAAGAGGTTTCGGCCAAGAGAAAGAAAAGAAGAGAAAAGAAAAAAAAATTCCAAGCTCTTCAATCTTGAACCAAAAATCTTGTTCTTTGAGAATTCTTAACAAGCTCAAGGTGCTCTTCAAAGCGGTATAATTAGTTTGGCGAAAGAGCGACGTTGGTGGCAAGTTGGAATTTCAAGAAAGGTAAGAATTTTATGCTTTTGTTATGATATGGAAGGTATAGGTATGATGTAGTGTGTGGAAAGGAATGAAAAGCATGAAAATTTTGGTGTGTTAGAAGTATATGCATGTTGGCCGTGTATATGTATGTGTTGCAAGTATATGATGACTTGAATTCACGCGTTAATCTAGTTGTATTATGGTAGAAATTGTGTTGGAAGTGAAAGTTGAATGAGCTAGTGAAAGTTGGAAAAAATAGTATGTGGCCGTGGGATGTAAGGAGTGAAATGGAAGTGAATTAAGTTTGTTAGTATGTTAAGTGTGATGTGATGAAGTAAATGAAAGGATAATAGTTCTTGTTGTCATGGAAAAAAAAATGGTTGCTATGTTGTTATAAGAAATTATGCAAGTTTATTGTATTTATGTAAATATGGAAATGAAAGTAGTAAGAGGCAAATTAGGATTTTCATTGATGAAGTTGGAAGACAAAAGTGTATTATGGAAGTTTAAGTTGAAAGTCGGAAGCCTTGAATGAATTATGGTTTCGACGGAATTTTTGTATGCTTTGCAAATACTTTGTATAGTGATATGGAACACTTTCGGATTGTGTTGAAATGATTTTGGTTAGTAAATGAGTATGAAATGTTGATATTAGCTTGAGAATGGGAGTTGTCGCCTTATGTTGGGAAAAAGACTATTTGTATTAGAAATGCGTTTTTGGTTAATTATTGATATTGTTGATGTTGTTGTGGCTATTGTTGTTGATAATATGGCCGAGTTTAATTCTCGGGGTGTCGTATCTATAGGGAGATCTTTGCCGAAATTTCGGTAGCCAAGTGTAGCCAAAGATTGAAATGTTAACTTTCATGAATAGTAATTTGGTAAAAATGACCATTTGCGATTTTTTTAGACGAAACGGGGATTGAGGTTTGACAAGCGTGAGACGCAATCCAGGTATGTAAAGCTTACCTACTCTTTGTTTGGCATGTCCTAGACCTACTAGGTCAAGAACGGAACCTCGGAAGTAATTCTGCTCCTCGAAATCCGATCTATAAGTTGGCCACTATTCATTCAATTCAATTGGAGCCTAATGACCCTATTTTGGCTAGAAAGCAACCAAATGTTCGAAACCTATGTAAGGCGACCGGTTTACTTTGAAATCTTTATGTATGATCTCATAGACCCTAAACGTCCATAAATTATGATTGCCACCTCGACTTGACCCGAGGTGGGCCGCTAACCCCGATATGCCTTAGTTGTCTTACTAGAACCTCTTTTTGAATAAGCTTCGATAAGGAATCTTCGATTTTGAAATTGTCCCTTATGAAATAATGGCTTGAACCTTATGAAATGCTAGGCCATGTTTGGAACCATACGTACCACTTGGAAATCATTTGGTAAAATAAACTTCCGTACTAAATAATTCTTTGACTATTTTGTTTAATAAATTGACTTATGAAGTAATCAAGTTTTGAAAAGCTATTTTGACCTACGAATTGCATTGTTTGCTCACGACTCTGCTCGTGCCCTTATGTGACTCCGTTCACCGATCCCGGCCGGTTCGTGATCGTGCGCCCTATGACATATTCGGAAGTATGATGTGTTACGGTTTTCGTGACCTCGCCATAGGGCGGTTACCGTTTTGGAGTTATGATGTGATATGGCCTTGGTTATGTTTGATGATGTGTCGATATTGTGATTTGTTCGGAGATGTACGGAGATTTGAAAACTTCCGGAGTATGATGTGTTGTGGCACCGGCGTCGGTGGGGTGACCACGTTCCCCGAGCCTTATGCATGATTTCTATTTGCATTATGTCTAACCGTATCTCGCACAAAGTTGAGTCCGTTATATTTGTATCCGTTTTCGTATTTCCCGACACCCGTTATGCTTTGGACCGTACCTTCGCTTTATATACTCGCACTTGTTTCGCATCGACCCCCCTGTTCTTCGGGGCCGCGTTTCATGCCGCGCGTTGTGCATGTGTGCTCGCGCGCGACACGCCGCTAGCTTAGGATTCTTGTTCTAGCCGTTTGAGAGGCTCCCTTGATCCGAGCTTATACTTTTGGTATATTTCCTTACAACAACGTATATTCGTACATTTGTGACTATCCGGCACGGCGGGCCCGTCCCGTCACATGTTCGTATGTTTTGTTATGTTTGTAGAGGCCCGTAGTCATGTTTGTGGGTCGTGGGTCCGTACTTTTGTATGTGATCTCGGTTTGTCCGCATATGACTCCGATTTGCATCCTTGAGCGGCCCGTATGTTTGTTTGCGTGTGTGTGTACGGGGCGATGTACATTCCGCCAACTTTAATTCTGATATGATGTTTTGACGCGGGCGACCGCTTGGGATTGCATTCGTGTGAAATCTGCTTCTGATTATTGGTATAAGCAATGTCTGCTAACTCTGATCATGCGATAATACGATGATTTGGTTCGTACATCTGTTCGGGTGCCTAGGTAGGGCACCAGTCACGGCCCACGGAGCTGGGTCGTGACATTAGTTTAGAAGACAGGGTCGCTATAACACCACTACTGTATCGCTCCATAGTGGGCGTCAAATTGTTTACCCGTAAATTGGTACAGTTAGATTTGTTTATGTAGTCTAGGACACATGGATCAAAGTGACCAAAATTACAAAGTAATTTGCAGTTAATGATCAATACAAATGAAATATAATTAAAAGTAAAGAATGAGATAGCCTGAGCCATGGAGGAGCTTTGAGCTAGAATCTCCGGGCAAGCCAATTAATTGTAGTACTGCTAAGGTAATTGAAATAGAAAGCTAGAGAGTAAAGCAAGTATCGATTATGTATTGTATGAATCTCTTGTCCCTTTAGAGTGAAATGATAGCCCTATTTATATTTGGGCTTTGGGGTACATATTCCATGAATTATGCCCTCATTGATACTGCAAATTAATGTTATAGTAATGATGGACAATAAAGATGATAATAATGCTTATCAATATGTCTTCAAACTTCTCCTCGGCCAGCATCATCTCCTTTGTTGAAGAACCTTACTCCTGTTATTTCAAGAAAAAGATGTAAAAAATTATTTTGGTAACCACCACAACATAAATCAACTATTTATTTTTAACATATCAATTCCAAAAAATTTAAATTAAGTATCTGAAGTTCATATCCACTACAATAATTTTTACCTACTACTTTTATGTGCAAAAGTGAAATTTGAAAGTTACTTCCATTCAAGGAAATACCTAAGTCATATATTATGGCTTAACACAAAACAAGCACTCCATGACTAAAATTTGAACTTTTCCCTATAACCCCTTGTTTATTATCTTTGTTCAAACAAACCCCTTTGCACTGAATAGCTGCTTGTTAAACTGCATTTCAAGCTTAAATGCAAAAAGTCAAAGAAATTATAAATTCTGCTCCAACTTTGTAAGTGCACTAACCACAAGCAAAAATTCTAAAATGCATTTACACAATTAGAGTTGCTTTAGACATGAAAGTGACAACTTTAACCAAAGTGAAGTGGTCGATTTTTGGACTGCAACACTATATGTGTCGTGCACTGACCTCAATTCCCAAGTGGCTTTAATATTTTACACTAAGCACAATATTATCATTTACCCTATCAGAGTTCAAAACAGGGATTAAGGAACAACCTATATAGTTATGCTACCTGATGAATCTATGTGTTCTTTACTCGCATCTTCATATCTCCAAAAATAGAATTTATAAGTAATGCCAATCATAATTCGATTTCAATAGAGTACTAACCTGCAACACTATTTTCAGTTTCGGTTCCTTGACGACGGTTACTTGGTTGTTACGGTCCTCTCCACCTCTCCCACTTCTACCTCGTCTGAATTATGTCATTTCCTGCAAAATAACATAAACAATATAAAGGAAGTTTTTGTTTCCTTACATGAAAAGGAGTAAACTTTTTCCTATATGAATGAGATTGCTGAACTGACATGAAAATAAAGGCATACGAAAGCTGCATATAAGAAATTCCCATAGAGAGCTAAAAGAAATAGAGGGATGGGTGATTAGGTTCTACCATATATTGGCTAAAAGTCAAGTAAAAGTTTCATTTTGCTTCATTAATTAATGATAACACATGCAGGAGTGTAGATGAATTTGCAGAAAAAGGGACTACCGATATGCTGAAATTCTCAACATCTTCATAAAAAAGATGGACAACATATATTATTTAGGTGTATTTTAGACCATACTTGTCAAACCAATTGCTTTATGATAAAACCATTACAGAAAACAAGAAACAACCGTCTTCCAAGATTAATGACATAAACTCAGTAAATCAACTACAATAATTAGTCATCAAACAACATAATTAAACCATATGAATCTCATTTTTTTCTTGAAACCACATTCTCATAGAAATATCTACTCCAAAAAATACTTTTTCAAATCTAAAGCAGTTTCAATTATCAATTAGGTAAAATAAAAATAAAAATCTACTCTTATTCAGGCTACTAGAAAAGCTTACAATTGAAATATTTCAGCCAAGTCAAGCAACAGTACACAAAGAATGGAGGATGGAAATTTCCTCGAGGACGTGAAAGTTGCATCGGAATAAGTTTATGATCTAAAGTATTTCCTATTACTTATTTATTGTATAAAGTCCAACTAATTTAACTAGACTAAGTTTACCTTCATGTTTTCTTAATATAATTTTGAGGCAATTAAGACATAGATGAAATAAGTATGCTAGGGTTGTTTAGACAGCCACCATAAACAGAAAATCAAAAATTAAAAGGCAAGAACTGATTGAAAAGCTTCCAGTTCCTCTCTTGTTTTGGTCATGAAAGATACTTGTATTTCATATCTTAACAAAGCGAACTACAGAGAACACCTTTGTGGACTAGCCACCATACATCATTGTGGCACAACAATACTACTAACCAAACTACCAGCAGTATTTACATTATGCACTGAGGATATCACAGTATTAAGATTACACACAAGAACAGGAGATGGCATAGCACCTTTCTAGTAAATATAACTCCATTTTTACCCACATTCAAATATTTCTTTAAGGACGATGGAGTATCCCAAAACAGCATCGTTGAAGAAGACATGGAAGATCTAAACGGAATCGAGGGAAAATAC
This sequence comes from Lycium ferocissimum, assembly GCF_029784015.1. Classification (NCBI taxonomy): domain Eukaryota; kingdom Viridiplantae; phylum Streptophyta; class Magnoliopsida; order Solanales; family Solanaceae; genus Lycium; species Lycium ferocissimum. The sequence goes on from NW_026719603.1 coordinate 7,666, forward strand.
AACAAATTAGTAGTATTTTTCACATAGAACTTTAATGGCATAAAATACACAATAAGACCTATGGAGTAATAGAGTCGAATTGGGCCTCAAATACACCTAATAGCAAGTAGCAATAATAGAGAGACAAACACTAAAGACATAAATAACAGATAGATTTAAGAAAGGGATACAAACCCTAAGTTTGTTTGCCGAGAGAGAAAACCAGGTTAGGAGCGAAATTTTCTCAAGAAAACGTTTGGGCTCTTCAACACAACAGGGGGAAATCTCCATCTAGGTGGGGATCATCGTCAGCATCTTCAATTTTGGGTCAAGACTAGGGTTATTGAGGGGAGAATCGGGTATATGCGTTTTGTTAAGGAGAAACTGAAAGCATAAATCTGAGTTATATTATTTTCTTAGAGATAAAAAAACAAAATTTATTTTTTGTTTTTGTTTTGGAGAGTTTTCATTTTAATTTAATTTCAAATGTTAAAATAATCATATTTGACAGTGACTTGGTCGCCACAACAGCCTGTTAGTGGTGACTTCTATCGGTTGCTACTAAATCATTTGTAGCCAAATTTTGTTCTATGGGGAAAGGTAAAATTTAGAACTTAATTGCACGTATTTGTTGCGACGCAACAATAATCGCCACTAAAGGTGTATTTTCTGTGACGACTTTCATGGTCGCCACAAAATCCATGACTTTCTATGGCGACTACTAAAAGTCACCACGAATCCATAACTATTTGTGGCGATTGATCTAGTCGCCACTAGAAGCCGCCACTAAAAATTAGATTTCTTGTAGTGTCTTTTTGTAACAGTTGAACATTCAAAATTAAAGTCAAGATGCAATTATAATTCAATAGTTAATTTGAAAAAATGGTCAAATTAATTCAAGGTTCAATTATACTTTAAATTTCAATCTTATCCATGTTTTCAAGGTTCAAAGCTCAAACATAGCAATGTTTTAGTTTGTGGCTACGACCTAAGCACTCAAAGAACCAGGTTCATTGAGCAATTATGCAAGAAGGTAACTTGCGTAAAGTAAAGCAATACAAGTATTTAGCGTGGAAACACTCCTTGATCAAGGGAGGAAAACCATGATCTACCTAGTAGAAATTTTCTCAAACTCTTCACTCAAACGAGCCCCAACAAATCTAAGGTTTACAACCTTCTTTGTAACACCTAAGAAACTGTTCCAAACAGTGCCGCCTCTACCCTCTTAACTCTCAAAAGTTCCAAACTACTAGCACTTTTCTCTCCCGCTTCAATAACTCTACCAGTCAAGGAAGTCCCTTACGACTCAATTGTACACCTATTTAACAATTCTAACAAAGGTAAGTAAATGGAACCACAAATAGAACATAACTATTACAATAAAAGAACTGCATGATAATTATCGATTAGCTCAGGTTCTTTGTTGGTGTGTAGTTGGATCTCTAGAGACTCAGGTGTTGACTCCGCTCACGCTTGATGCCTCATGTTGGAAATTTGTGGTTGTGGTTAAGCTCCAAATCTTGTTCATTTTATTTATATAGAGTAGCTGACGGCTTCTCTTGTTTGAAACCAACCAAGTATGTGTTTCACAAGTGTTCGAAAATAAATCCGTGTTGTATATGTGGAGTAGTTACCACCTTCTCTTGTTCGAATCCAATCAAGTATTGATTTCATAACCGTGTCTGAAAACCAATCCTTGTTTGACTTGATTTCCTTCTTTCCTTGTTTGCGCGCCGACTTCTTCGTCTACTACTCCAATGCTAATTCCATGTTTTTAGTTTATGATAATATTTTCATAGCTTGAATTCCAACCTTTCATTGAATAGGAATGAGTAAATATTCCAGTTCTCCTAGTTGGCATGAAATAACTCTTCAACAGTCTCTAGTATTCCTCGATAAGAACCTTTTGCAAGCAGTTCCTCTCCTATTGTGACTGCTTTACTGAATCCTTTGGAGATCTATTTGGATTTCTTTTTCTTCAATGCTATCCTTGTAACTCCCTTGTACTTGATTGTCTTCTAGATACATTGTTTGTCAAATCATCAAAACTTCATTTTAAGCTCATCATTATTACTAAGTCATCCATTACTCAACAATTTCTCCCTTTTTGATAACGACAAACACATAGCAGCTTCAAATGTCTTCATGCGCCTTTGAATAACTTTTTCAATCTTCTTCAGCTCTTGACCAAATACTCCCCTTTGGGCTCAACTCCTATGTTTAAAATCTTTCTCTTTATAACTAGCTCCATTGTTGTTCTAACACTACAACTTCGTGTTAATAGAACCAAGGATCACTTCACAAAGTTTGAAAGCTTGTAGTAGTTCACCCTCAAGTACAGCGCGGTTTGTAAGCTCACTGAGTAGGATGCTAGGAATTAACGTTTCATTCATTAGATCCTCTAGATAGCTTGGTTGCACAACTAAGCATTTTTTGTAGGCCTACTTAATCTTGCTTACTGACTTACATCCCACTCTTTGCAACACGATAGGTGGCTAGGTTCGTAGAACTTGATCATTTCCAATATGCCTTCTCAAATAACATTTTCTCGTATGCCTTTTTCAAAAACATTTTCCAGTGATAAGCATAAGGACCAGATTCTTCTAGTCTTCTCTGCATGACAACTTTTTCTCCTCCTTATATCTCCTTTCTTAGTACCTTCTAAATAGGATTGAGTTCTTTGGTAAATAAGAACTAATTTCTTTACAACATCCTAAGTGGCAACTGGATATATGTGCAGTGCAACTTTTCTTCTCGTCACATCTTTAAGCACCTTCAATATGTCATGTGGTGATGTAATGTCTGTGCCTAATATATCCGATGTGGAACATGAACTATATGAACATGATCTGAATATTCCCTCTCTTGACATCATCGAAAAGCAAGTGTATCAACAAAATCAAATGCATTTTATCAATATCAAACTCATGGCAACTCGGGCTACACTATCATGAACATAATTTTTTATTTTAATAAAAACCATCTTGCCGTATGCTTGTGATATTTTATTCCAGATGAAAAAATCAAGTATGTACAGAATAAAACGAAAAAGCAAACATGGAATGTTATATCCCGTATTTGGAACATTGAGATGATCCGGGTTAACTATGATAAGTTAGGGTCAGGACCATTCCGGGATGCGAAGTCGAGACGTGTGACCTTCGATTTTGTCGTGAGACCTAAGTGTGTATGATGTTATTGGCATGGAAACATCAAAGAAAATTCGGGACCAAAGATGGAATAATGGGAAGTTGCCAATTATTGAAAGAAAAAGAAGGAGTAAAATAGGGCCATGTGGCCGGCCACCTTTGGAGTGGGCCATGGCCACATGGTTGGCCATTATTTGTAATAAAGGATGACCAAGGGAC
>NW_026719604.1:0-22027 GCF_029784015.1 Lycium ferocissimum
TATATAAATGAATACTTGGGACCTTGGGGGGGGGGTGGGAGAGCCGATGAATTCGGCGTCCGTGATGATAAAAAAGCGTTTTCCGAAAAGTATCTCGTTTTTCTATGTACAAGAATAAGAAACACCGTGTTCGAAAAAAAGAAAGAGAAAAAGCTAGGCATGCGTGGCCTCATACTGGTGGAACTCATATGTACAAAGTTGCTCTTTATCCTATGTCTCCACGTACGGTTATTCCCGCACAAAAGTTACGGTTTTACACGTGATATGTTCCGTATGTACGGACTCTGCCTTCCCTGACATGTCTCCAAGTGTACGAATTCTCTCTTTACATGATATGCTACCGCCTCTTACTATGTTGTTCTTCATGTCTTACATACTCGCACATTGCTCGTACTGACCCTCTTCTTTGGGGGCTGCGTTCGTGCCGCGTTGTGCACCCCGAACGGATGTTATATACAAGATGTTCCGGAACAAGTATGTCTATTTGGCACTGAGTGTAAGCGAGTCGGAGGTACACGATGCTAGATTCCTAATTATTAGGAGATTTTGCGGACGAGTCGGTTTTGGGAGACCGTTGGTGTTATGATATGAGTTTGTACGGCACATATTTTGCCTTGATTTAAAAGCAACGAAAAGGGCCTATTATGTATGAGTAATTTTATTAAGTATGTTTGCTATAAAGGTTCGTAAAAAAAAAATAAATTCGGTACGTAGTGAGAGTCGTGGTGGTTTGCTCTCGGTTACGGGAGCCGGAGTGTTCATCACACCGATCAAGATGTGACACAACACGGTATATATTTTTACGTTGTGGTATGTATGTTACGTATATATGATCATTTGGGTACGACGGGGCCCTGTCCTGTCTTCTCGATTCTCGTACGTATGTTAGAGGTCTAGACATGTCCGTAGGTTTTTGGGTTGTCACCGGTCGGTACGTATGTTCGAGCTTGCGACTTTGTGCATGATAGCCTCGGCGGCTAGTGTGCGTGTCTAATTATGTTTATGTACGTATATTTACGCGCGATGTATTTATATACGTGGGTGAATTTATGTATGTTTAAATGGAATTAGCCTGGGATTGGTATGCCTAGTCCGATTGTAGGTACGTGTGGGTGTCCGATTAGGACACCGACCACGGCCACGGGGCTGGGTCGTGACAATTGTCCAGGTATGAGTATAGGGGTGTTTGGTCACTAGAGATCAGGTACTCGTCACGGCCCATCGGGTTGGGTCTTGACAGAAGTGGTATAAGAGCAGTTCCGTCTTAGGGTTGTCTACAGATCATGTCTAGTAGAGTCTTGTTTCTGGATGTGTCGTGTACCACACTTATAAACAGGAGGCTACAGGACATTTAATAAATTTTCATTCTTTCTCTCTTAGATCGTGCGATAGAGCCGTGTGTTAAGAGTTCGCTTCCTAATAGTCTTTTCTGATTTCTGTGATTCCCCGCAAGAAAGCTACAGCCACCTAGAAGGGCAAGGGAGTGGCTGGTGAGGCCACCCGCCGTACTCAGTAGGATACAAGGGTTCGGGGTGAGTCCCAGAGTGAGACCCATCCCGGAACCGCCCGAAAGACCGCCCAGCTGCCCCCGCCCCCGGCTAGATGTATCGGGCCGGGATATGCGGGATGCTATGCGGCTATTGACCCAGTTGGTAGCCGGCTCGGGCGCGATGGAGGAGTTGGTGTTGATCGGGAGAGCGAGCCGGGTAATACCAGCGTTAAGATTTCCTCGGAAATAGAATCTCCAGAATTTTCTTTGTTGAAGCAAAATATGGATCCTTAGTACTTTATTGATTGTATGCAGAGGACTTTGAGGGTTATGCACTCCAATTAGGTAGAGTCGGTCGGCACGAGGCCAGCATCTTACAGGCTCCCGTGATGTTGCGGTACGGTAGTATCGCAGCATGAGAGGCTGCCTAGGGGAGAGAATGCCACTCACCGTTTTGGCGAGAGTTTTCGGATGCTTTTATTCGCCATAATTTATCGCGTAAGCCCGACGGGCCCGAGCAGATAGATTCTTACGTATTGAGCAGGGCGGTATGAGTGTTCAGGAGTATTGTGTACACTTCGACTCTTTGGCTAGATGTGGCCCACCCAGTGTTCCATGTTTCAATGCTCCGCAAATGCGTTGGGGATCCTACAAAGATTGCGCCCGTCAATGATGTTCAAATCACAGAAAAGCTAACTTATGAAGATGTCTCTATTGCCATATTAGACAAGCAAATACGAAGGCTTTGGAATAAGGAAATAGCTTCGGGAAAGTCTTATGGTGAAATAACAACCGAGAAGAAGTGACTTGGGAAGCAGAGGAGAAGATGAAATCCGCATACCCGCACCTATTTCAAACCCTTTAAGAGAGATACATGATGAAACATCGGGACAATAAGGTATGTACGTTTTATTTTTATGTATATGGGTCGTGTGTGGCCAATCTATACGTCATTGTGTTGTAGCCCCGTAAGGCAATGATATTATGGGTGTTGTGACGGGATGGTATCGCCATATTACGGGGAAACTCGGCGAAATTTTTCCTTAACCCTCGACGACTTAACATTCGAGGACGAATGTTCCAAAAGGGGGAAGAATGTTACGCCTCGAAAATTCCCCTTAGTACATAGTTTTTCGAGTAGGCTCGCGAAGGACAGGACGTATACGAAGTTGGATAAGCAGAAGTACAAATTGATAGTCCTAATTAAGATTCCAAAGGCATCCGAGTTGAAGCAAGAAAGTAGTTAAGGGAATCGAGTTATAAGTTAGTATATCGATGGACGCAAACTAGAGTATTGAGTTAATGATGCCTTAAGAATGTTGTGGAGAAGAGTTACGACACCCCCGAGATTCATAATGAAATGATAAACAAGTGCTAAGAAGGTTCCATAAGGATTAGAGGTCAACGAAACGACGGGAACCACCCGTGGAACTGTGAGTTCCACGACCATGTTCCACGGACAGACAATGTTCCACGACCCAGGATGTGTCCGTGGAACAGCCAGTAAGTGGCTGGCTGGTCGTGAACCACGACCAGTTCCACGCCAACAAGGGTTCCATGGACCGTGAAGCTGTCCGTGGAAGTCCCACCTTCGAACATCTCCAAGCTTTTAAATGTTAAGTCCACTTCATTTTATTCATTCTCAACCACGACCTCAACCTCTCCACACCTCTAGAAACTTCCAAACATTTCATCCACAATAAAACTAAGGAGATCAAGGATCAATAACAAGATTTGAGGAGAATCAAGCTTAAGAAACTCCATTAAAGCTACCAAAGGCAAGGAATTCCAAGAGAGAAGAAATAGGGTTTTGGTGCTAGAAGGTGTATCATCATTCGAGGTTTATTCCTCTACCATTTGAGGCAAGTTTCATGAACTTTAGATGTTGATTGAAGTATTATTAAAGATGAAACACTTAGATTATGAAAGAGTAAAGAAAATGGGTCATAAATGGGGAAATAATGTCATTGTTGAATAGTAGTTGCGATGAATCACGAAAATGATTATGTGGAGATTGTGAGTATGTTATAAATGATATTTGGAGCATGGAATAAGTATTACAAGTGAATAAATGTGATAATAAACCTTAGTCATGAATATGGAGAATTTAAGTGAAGTTATGAAATGCAAATCATGGGAATGAGTGACGATTGTTATTAGCGATATTGTGATGGTTGTTATGAGTGTTGGGAGTTGATATGGAATATGGCGGAAAGTAGTATAAACGAAGGAAACGCTGCCCAATTTTCTTTAGCCTTAAGAGGCATGGTTTTATAATTGCCTAGCTAACGACGATACGAACTCTCTTGAAGGTAAAGACGAGGACAACAAAGGAGGACGAGCAAGCTATAAAGTAGTTAATGACAAAAGGTATGTGAGGCATTACCCTTCCTTCTAAGGCATGAATCTTATATACGATTTCCCTCTTCCTTCCCGGATCTTTCATGTTCCTTGAGATGAAATGTTTACGTCCATGAGTACGATATTGGATAAGAAATACGCTATGAACGCAATAAAGACTCTAGCGACCACGACATAATGTTCCTATGAGATCAATGATGAGGATCACGATCCATTGGCATTTCCTCTTATACGTACTCGCCTTAAATCGTAAATTCCTCCAAGGTGAGATATGACTCTTATGCTAATCCATAACATGACCGGGGGTTTACGACCTTACGTCACCCCGACATAAACATAGCCACTCATAAGCTTAATGTAGGTACATGTGTATATAGCTAAGAATGTTAAACTATGGTAACATCATGATAAGCCACGATATGTCTATGAATTGAATGTTAATGGTGACAAGTGTATGAAATGCATGGTAGGTGTGATAATATGATTCCACCGCGCCTAATTGGCCGGACATGTCACCGCTACGGCGGGCTGCTATGATTCCACCGCACCGAGAGAAGGGCGGACATGTCACCACTAGCTGGTCACAGCAGATGGTTACCCGGACGCGGTAACGATATAATGATATATGATTGATGTAACAATGCTTGCATGCTGTGATTATGTATGTGATGTATTTACATATGATGAATGTACATGAAACTGGTTCATATGTAAAGATGGCACAGGTTATGCCCTCATCTCATGATTTACGATTTCCGTGTTATGTTTGCTTCATTTCTCGCTTACATACTCGGTACAATGTTCGTATCGACGTCCCTTTTCGTTCGGACGCTCGTGTTCATGTCCACAGGTAGGCAAGGAGATGGTGCGGATCCCTAGGGAGCCGTGGGCGATTTGTGAGCACTCCATCGTCCGAGGTGCTTTGATTATTCTTTTGGTATATATTTGTATATGCACATTTTGGGCACGACGGGGTCTGTCCCGTCTATATGTCTAGTATTCCATTAGAGGCTCGTAGTCACGTATGTGTGGGTAGTATGGCCCCATGGTCTCCATGTATATGTATGTGTATTTGTATATATATTATTTTGATAGCGAAGGGCTTATGTTTATAAAGTTAACGTATCTCGAGAAAATGAGCCTTATATGATTACGAGTATATAGTATGAATGATAGTGAGATAGCGATATGAGCGGTGTTCGATGGTCAGCCCGGATGCCGTCGCGGCCGTAGTTCGGGTCGTGACACCGCGGGGGAGTAGTCCCCTGAAGAAAGGGGGTCGGTACGGAATATATGCGAGTACGTAAGGCATGCAATGCGGAGTCAAAACTATAGCGAAACGGACGGAACTATCGGGACCGTACGTTACTCGGAATGACGTAGACGCTTACCTTCCGGATCTACGTTCATACATACTGTTTTAACATGCTAAAAAGTGTACGTGAAAATAAATGAATCAACCTTTTGAGGTATACCAAAATACTTTGCAATCACCGATCGCATGTCGAAGAGGTACAAATATATAAAGATTGTATCGCGCGTGATATGTGATCGTCGAGAATATTCGGGTGCTTATTTTTTCGGAGCTATACATATCGGAATCATATTCGATGTTCACACAGATACCAGATCCCGGCCCTTTGTGAAGGGACGTGGTGAACGTTAATTATCTTATGCCAGAGTCATATATCGTACATGTGTGTGACGTGTCCCGGCCCTCCTATGAGGGACTCGGTGGATAGAATCATAAATAAGGCAAGAAAATCATATGTCATATATGCAAACGTGTCCGCCCTTTTGTTAAGGGACTCGGTAGGTGAAATCATGCATGTCGGAATCATGTACCATGTATACATAACGTGTCCGGCCCTCTCGCCGGTCAAAGAGGATAATATCAAATGCCATCCTGGCCGCGCCATCCCCGTATCATCATAAACATACACTATAACGTGTCCCGGCCCGCAAGTACGAGGGACTCGGTGAACAATGCAAAGGAATGCGCACGAGAACATGTCCTGCCGGGACTCGGTGAATCGAGAATCATACGTAAAGTACGCACGAGAACATAACATGCCACCGCCGGGGACTCGGTGAAAGATACATTAAGCCATGCGAAAAGTCGTGAGAAACCATATGCACATAAATCCATACTCGATGAATACGTACACTTACCAACGTATGAAGATAAAGCATGTTTCGGGTCCAAGAATTAGATCGAAAAGTTATGGACATTTGCAAGCGAAAACTCTTCGGACTTTTCAAGCGATCCGTAGATCGTGTATGAAGAACATTAAAGCTTACACAGAATGTTCATATCAAGATACTCGTATCAAATACTTATGTCACAACACTTATATCCGAATACTTATATCAGAATTTCCATTTCAGAATATTTACATCAGAGTGCTTATATAAAAAAATATTCATATCAGATCATTCGCGTCGGAGGGTTTATATCCGGATAGTCAAACCAAAATGCTCATATCTGAGTTATCAGACACTTATATTAAATTCGGAACAAAAGTCAAAGGTTTCCTTAGTTATCTTACGGACATAAGGCAAATAGAACAGACAATTAGGTCTCGGGGATTGTGGGCCCACCCCGGGAGTCGGGTAACGAACGTAAAAACATGGTCATTATGTCTCATTAGACTACCCTCGAAGATTTCAAGGCCTTCCACTTTCACTTTCAAAAGTTACGGACGTTTGGACATGTCTTTACAATAAAGCGCAAATTAGATAGTTCAATTCTATTGAATGAATAGTAACTAGATTCAACCTCGGACTTCTAGAATTGGAGTAGTCCCCGAAGCACGTATTCAAGCTTATTATATCTAGGACATGCCAAAGAAAGGAAGGGTAAGCCTTACATACCTTTTCCGCTCCTTAAGCTTCTCCAAATCCCGGCTCCCAAGTTTGCCAAAAGCTCACAATTTGGTCACATTTACCAATTATCAACCATAAAGCTATAAGAATTCACTCTTAACCAACACTTGTCTTAATCTTCCAAATAAGTTCACTTATTTTCGCCGAAAAATTTCGGCAGCACCTCCCTCGTAAATACACCGTCCCGAGAATTATGGCTCGGCCCAAATCACAACACCCAACCCAACAATCACAATAACAATATCGATAGGTAATTCAGGATATCCAAACCAACATCCAATCTTACCCAAAACCTTCCAAATTAATGAATACGACAACAATGCATTCCTTTCTTTCAAATTCATAAACTATGTCATCAATTCCATACGTTAGCAACAATATTTTTATCAAGACAAGAAGCCACATTAAAATCACATTGACTCCCCAAAACAGCCCACACGACATTACAACTTCAACACAAGTCATTAAACTTTCATTCTGGGCAGTTACATAATCCGCGACAAACAACTACTAAATACAACATAAAATTAGTTTACCATGCTCCCTCCAAAACAAATACCATTCGGTCAGCCCCTCAACACACACAACTTCATGCTTTTCATCCATTTCAACACATTACGACATGCTCAAAACATCCACAACAATATTTACCAAACACTAAATAAAATTTGTTCAACATGCCTTCACAACCAACATGCACACGGCTACACTACATATTCCATAACTTTATGAACTTCATTCATTTTTTACATATCACAACATGCATATACACCTATAAAACATGTAAAGGAGGATTGAATCTCACCTTCTCCTTTCAATTCTTTCTCTCGGCTAGGAGTAGCTATAACATCAACGGATGATTTTCTTGTTCCAACAACCACTCCACGTCGACGAGAGCCTTCTAATTAGTAGGAAAGCATGAAGAAAACAATTTTCAAGATCAACTCTAGGGGGCTGGTTCGGCCAGCCCCTCTTTAGCCGTCCTCTTCCTCTTTTTTTTTTCCATCTCTCTCTTGAATTCTCTAGAGCAAAAATGATGAAATGGTCTTCCTTTGCAAGACTAAGTCATACTTATATATGGGAGGGCACATGGCCATGCACATGGCCAAAGCACATGGCCGGCCATGTGCTCCCCTTTTTCTTTTTTTTTTTGTTTTCTTTTCTTTTCCCTCCAAATCTTTCTTCAAATTTCTAGAAATTTCCTTAAGGTGAACATGATGAAAATGACTTATGCAAGTCATCTTAATTCTACATATATTAAGCTTCCAAGTGGCCATGGCCCACACTACATGTGGCCTCATTTTTCATGAACTACTAATTTCCAAAATTCCACCTTTAACCCCAAATTTTCTTTAATATTCCCATCCAATAACATCATAACGACTTGCGCGTTCAAACGAAACCGGAAAAATGTAACCTCGTCCTTAACTTCCCGCCATTGACTCGAGATATTCAAATGTGCAAAACGCGAGGTGTAACACACACATCCTAGCCCAACACCGGAAGCATCACAATATACTACATAGCTATCCAGCCCTTCTGGGAGTGTTAAAACTGGAGCTGAGGTGAGCCTGTCTTTCAACTCTTGGAAACTACGCTGTAGCGTCATTCCACCGAAATTGTGCTGACTTACGGGGTTAATTTCGTCAATGGGGCTGAAATGGATGAAAAGCCCTCTACAAATCTTCTATAATAGCCGCTAATCCCCAAAAACTACGAACTCGTAGGCGTCGTAGCCTTGGCCAAGTCTTCACGGCTTCTATTTTACGAGTATCAACTTTAATGCCATCATCTGAAATCACATGGCCAGAAATATCACGAAATTTAGCCAAAACTCGCACTTTGAAAATTTAGCATACAACTCCGCAAGTTCGGGAATTCCAAGAATTAGCAAAATGATCCGCATGTTCGAGCTTGAGAGAATATACCGAATATCATCAATAAATACGATCACAAACGTATTAAAGAGGCTCGAATACATTATTCATTAAATTCATAAACATCGTGGGGCATTCGTACCCAAACGACATTACTCTTTATAATTCATAATGGCCATATCTTGTTCTCAAAGTCGTCTTAGGAATATCTTCTTCCCCGAGTCTTATGGCGATGATAACTCGACCTCAAATCTATCTTGGAAAACCACTTGGCACCACGAGCTGATCAAATAAATCATCAATCCTCGAAAGAGGATACCTATTCTTTATCGTCACTTTATTCAGTTGTCTATAATCAATACACATTCGTAGGGAGCCATCTTTCTTTCTTACAAACAACATGCGCTCCCCCATGATGATTATGGGGTCTCGATGAACCCTTCTAAGCAAATCTTTCATTGGGCCTTTAACTCCCCTTTTTACTAGTGAGCCATCCGATAAGAAGGAATAGAAATGGGTTTAGTATCGGGGGAACACATCAATGGCGAAAAATCTCTCTCTTTACGGGAGGAAGACACAGGGAGTTCATACGAGGGGAATACATCCGAAACTCATTTACTACCTAACAGCCGGAAAGTTGGAGACTCGCTTCCGTATCATGAACTCGGACCGGATGGTAAATGATAGCCCTTGGCTATCATTTTTCTTGCCTTAAGGTAGGAAATAAACCTACCCCCTCGGAGTTACCGTATTAACTTTCCATTCAAGACGGACTCTGAATTGAAAACGAACCAATTTCATTCGCAATCAACATTCCATAACAGAGGCCAACCAATCCATACCCATTATAACATCGAAATCTAGCATTTCTAGCTCAACTAAATCGACTTTTGGTCCGATGATCACATATCACAATTATACAATCTTTATATACTTGCTTAGGCTAGTCACGGGATCACCAACCGGAGTAGATACCTCAAAAGGTTTAATCGGCTCGGTTTCCCCAATGCGATTTGCAACATATGGAGTAATATACGACAACGCAGATCCCGGGTCATCAAAGCATATACATCATAAGAACACGGTCAATATACCCGTGACCACATCATCCATGAGGACTCAAGATCTTGCCGTCCAACAATGCATAGAAATCAAGGCCTGTGGCAAGTGAAGCAGAACCCCCCATTAAAAGTCATCCGGGGTTAGGAAGTCTACACCAAAGAGAGATCGAAGAAGATCCTACCGACCACCATTCCGGGCTTAATTCTCCTCTCATCGACGGGCAATCTCTCATCACGTGCCCTACTCCGGCCACAAGTATTTACAAGCATCCGAGATTCATGGATTGTAGAAGAGTACCACAAGTGGGTCATCGCGGATGAAAAATGTCTTATTGACTATAACCACCCCCGCATTGGATCATTAAAATGAATATGTTGATGTCGGAAAGAGCTATAAATCTTATAGAACATGAAATGAGTGGAGGTGCAAAGTCGACGATGGATTTTAGTGCCAGAAAATGGGCCTCGATCCCCCTCTATAATCAATCATATGAATGATCTAGCTCTTTGCTTGGCCCTCTATCAACATCACGGTTACCTCTTTGTGGGGCTGTTGCCGATATGAGATTTTGGCTAGAAAGTAGTATGAAAACAAAGAAAATGTCCATCCCGAATCTTCTATAGCCTTAGTAAATGCTTTGAATAGACATGGCTAATGGCGACTACCGTTACAAACCCGTACACTCGTCGCCCGACGGCCACCATCGTCGGGCATATCTAGCCAAAGAGTACCCCTATATTCTCGGGCGCTCATTTCCCTTGCTTTTATTCATCCGCTCTGGCTCGGCGGGACCGTGGCAAATAATGAAATGAAGGCATCAAAGAACTTTTGCTTATATAACGGAGGCCCTTTGGGCTATCGATGCTAATCCAATTATTGTACCATAAACGCCACATATCGGAGTTCATACTAGGTTACACTACGTATCTGGAGCTTCTGGGAAGCATGAATAATCCGCAACGTTCGGACAGATCCCCGAAGCCGTGGATCTTCATGTACACAAAATCATGTCTCAGGATTTAGGCTCATGAAGTCACGGGCTTCTCGTACTAGCTAAGGGATCATTTGGCTTCCCACATCTCCTTGCCTACTCCTGGGCGGCAACCATGTCGAGTTAATAAATTAATAGGCTCGTCAATATGTTGACCCGAAGTAGCCGATGGAGACGACCCGGAATAGAAGCCCCTTCTTGATATTTGTAATAATATAATGTGGGAGAAATTAGATAAATTCTCATTATGTGACTCATCCTCATTTACATTCGTAGACGGCCCTCTTTCCCCGCCTCTTTTCGTAGTCTTGCCCTACGGGCGGCTTTATCTTTTGGCTTATTTACGGAAATCACAACATACTCATTAGGGAGGATTAAATCTTATACTCGCTTTATCACAATCTCATATGAATAAAGATGGTCATTTTTCCTAAATGACTTGGCCTCTTGTTTATTAGCGTGGCGCGCAACACACATAAACGGGACTCTACTAGACACGCTCGTAGACACTTCCTAAAGATGTCATACCACTTTGTCACGACCCGAACTACGGGCCGCGACGGTATCCGGGCTAACCACCGAACACCGCTCATAATCATACGTGATACGCGCTATCTTTCGTACTATATGCTCGTGATCATATAAAGCTGTCATTTTTCCGAAATACATTTGCTTTTATAAACATAAGCCCTTCGGCTATCAAAATAATATATACATGCATATACACAAGCCATGGGACCATACTATCCACACTGCGTATCTACTAGCCTCTACTAGAATACTAGACATCTGGACGGGACAGAACCCCGTCATGCCCAAAAGATATATAGATACAGACATATGTACCAAAAGGACAATCTGTGGCACTTCCGGAATATGGAGTGCTCTCAAATCAACCGCTAGCTCCTACGAGTCTGGGTCACCTCCCTGTCTACCTGTGGGCATGAACACAGCGTCCGAAGAAAGGACGTATACGAACGTACTGAGTATGTAACATAAACAATAATGAAGCATCAATAAGCGAGGAGGCATAAAATACAGCAATCTGTAATGACGAATCATAAAATACATCATACATAGTGGCTTACTTTCATACTCATCATCATCTCATATATGCATAAATGTATAAGTGCCCGGCCATATAGGTGCGGTGTAATAATCGATAGCATTAGCATCATCATTAGCTTTGCGTAGGCATATATCCCGCGCACGATATCATCTGTTGCCACTAGTGGTACTTGCCCGTGCCGTACATTATCATAGGTTCATCGCCCGCCTTGGCGGTATTGCCGGCCATATAGGCACGGTGTGATATCATCATATACTCGTTACATCATGCTTATCATAACATGCTTATCATAGCTCATCATAGTATACTCATTATATCATGCTTATCATAAGATACTCATGGCAACACATGTATAGAAACTTCATAGAAAATCATACTTTATCGGGGTGACGTAAGGTCGTGGACCCCCAATGCCATTATGAGCATTCTTACGTATTCTGCCTCACCTTGAAAGAACAAGCATAAGGTGAGTGTGCATGATGATCAATATCATTAGATTACATACATTACATCAGTGACTTCTTAGAGGCATCATATCATAGGCTATAGCATTTCTAGACTTTAGCTTACTATATCATTATCGTATTCATCTCATATCTCTTCTCTCGTATGGCTATTCATGAGTGGGGGCTCTTAATTTTCTTGGAGAGGAGACATTTTATAGTAAAAGAGGAATTTCATGCCATGGAAATCATGCCTTAGAAAGAAAGGGCTAAGCCTCACATACCTTTGCCGCGCTTTACTTTAGCTTATTCTATCGCTTGCTGCTCCTTAAATGCACTCGTATACCTTCAATGGAATTCGTATCGACATTAGCTATATAATCGTGAAAACATACTTACTAAAGCTATAGAAATTTGGGCAGCATTTCCTTTGTTTATGCTACTTTCCGCCATATTCCATATCAACTCCCAACATTCATAATAATCGTCACAATATCGTTAACAACAATCGTCATTCATTCATCTTATTCGTATTTCATAATCCCACTTCAATTTCCCATAATCATGACTAAAAATCCATCGTCGTATTCTTTCGTATCCAATGCTCATTTCATGTTCTATAGGTCATTTATAACACATTTATATCATCAACATATTCATTTCCATGATTCAATCCACTACTAATCACTAATGACATCATTCATCCATTTAATGACCCATTTGTTGTACTCTTCTACAATCCATGAATCTTAACTCAATAATACTTCAAATAGCATGTAAAGTTCATAAAGCTTACCTTAAATGATAGAAGAATAGTCCTTGGATGATATTACACCTTTTTGCACAAAACCCTAGTTCTTCCTTCTTGAGGTTTCTTGGCCTCAATAGCTTTAATGGAGTTTCTTAGGCTTGATTCTCCTCAACTCTTGTTATCAATCCTTGATCTCCTTAGTTTTCTTGTGGATGAAAGGTTTGGAAGGTTCTAGAGGTGTAGAGGGGTTGAAGACGTGAATGGGAATGAAATAAATGAAGTGGGATTACATTTAAAGACTTGGAACATCTTCAGTCGTCGGGACTTCCACGGACAGCTTCACGGTCCGTGAAACCCTTTGTTGGTCGTGGAACTGGTCGTGGTTCACGACCAGCTGGCCACACTTTCTGCTGGCTGTTCCACGGACACACCTACGGTCCGTGGAACACTACACGGTCCGTGGAACCTAGCCGTGGAACTCACAGTTCCACCGGAATGGTTGCCGTCGTTCGTTTGATCTCCAATCCTTATGGAACCTTCTTAGCCCATGTTTATCATTTCATTATCAATCTAGGGGATGTTATAACTCTTCTCCACAATAGCCTTAAGGCATTATTAACTCCATACTCATAGTTTGCATTCAACACACTAACTTATAACTCGATTCTCTTAACAACATTCATCTTGACTCGGATGCCTTTGGAAGTCTTAATTAGAACCATCGATTACTATTTCTTGTCTATACCTCGTACTTCTCATACGTCATGCCTCTCCTGAGCCTATTCCTTTGTACGCTAAGGGGGAAATTTTTGAGGTGTAACAATCTGGTCTCTGACCCGACTAGCTGAGCCATATCATACCTTGCTGGGGTATGAGCACATGCCATGACTGGATCCATACAATAACCCGCAATTTGGTAACATTAAGGAATCACCCAAACTGACGAACAACCCTTATCCTACGCTGACATACATTGTTTCAGGTGTTAACCTTCTCGATAATTTGTACTACTCTCAAAAACATGAATGTGAATATATTTGGCTTAGAATACTATGATTTTCATAACATAAGTTGCATTATAATTTTTGACATGTATAGTATATTTTTCACGAAACATGAAATAATATATAATTCGTGGAATGGAACAATATTAGTTCATAGTTTATATGAAGGCTCATGGAATTCGAAACATCAGTATACATGATTTACAAACAGGATTCATGGCATTCAAAATGATATATCATGAACATAAACAACAGAATCATAGTCTAGCTATAGAACATTTTAGTATTTTCAAGAACTAGGGTATAACGCTCATACAAATAAGAATTTTGTAGAAATATGAAATAATAGTGGTGTGGGGAAGAACAATGATGTTCCCCCACGTAGAGTGCAACCATACATGCCTGAGTTGCTCCAAAAATCGGAGAAAAGTCTGAACTTTGAAGAAGAACCCAAAAACCTGAACTTGAAACCTTGACAAGGGTTTTCTTGAAAAACCTGGGTCTGTAGCATGAGATTTCACTTAGAACCCATGTATATTCTTTAGAATGACTTACCTTGGTGTACGAGGATTAGGGGAGGAGAGGAAACTCGTGCTATGGCTTGGGGATATGAAGAATGAAGTGACAAAGTCAAAGAACAGATTTTTAAAGTTGCTGTCGGGCCTATTTTACGCCCACTCATGGCCCATTTACAGCCCGTAAATCAATTTTACGGTCCTGTTTTCTTGAGACAAATTTAATGGGGGACTATGGTCAGTAGATTGTTTGTTATCGTCGCTATCACCTTTTCTGTCATGATCCAAAATCCTAAATGGCCATGAGGGCTCTTGTCTTAACTTATAGGCGAACCCAAGTAAAAAATAAGTCTTTTAACAATCATAAAAGCGAAAAATAAAGTAAGAATAACTCATATATTTCATAAATAAGGTTTCATAACTTATAAATGCGGAGACAAAGTCATACACCTCCCCAATACCTGGAACTCATAAGTACAATAGCGACTAATTTGGAGTACAAGTCTGAAAATACTACATACACTGTCTGAAATGATAAAGACAGAAAATAAAGAGAAGAATGAAGTCTACTGCTGTGGGACCATCATCAGCTCACCCTAGACTCCAAACCCCGCCTCCAAGATCAACAAGATCTCGTCCTTTACTCGAACCCGGATCTGAACCTTCACACAAAAGGTGTAGCAAGTGTACAATGAGTACGAGAAGCACGTGTTCCAAAGAACACTGCTGATCAAAAGCAAACTATTAGCGATGATGAGGGTTGATACTTAAGATACTCACCTCATTGCTTTGCTAGTCTTAAGTTTCATAGTTCATAAGCATTTGAAATAAGGAATCTACAATCTAACCAATTCATAAAGCTTACGCCTTTCCCAATATCCAAATAATGGTTTTAAATACATAACTCAGTCAAGTATGAATGATATGATATGCAAGTGATATGTAATGCAATGCAATGACTAATATACACCAGTATACACACGCTCATGCAGTAAGTTTCATGTGACCCATGGAGGACTTATAAGGTCCATTTACTCAATTAGAATTCTAGATCTCTAGGGTCAACATCAGGTCCCAACCAATCAGGCTGTCATAATCATCATCACTCCAGATCATGTACTATATCCAATCCAGCCTATACGGACCCTTTCTTATGTTTCATCAATTGTATATCATAATGTCATGAAATGGATATGCATATACCATACAAATGTATAATTATCAATCAATATCAAGAATAGTTCCTGCTTCATAGTATAGATGAGATGTGGAGTGACGAATGCATAATGAGTCAACAATCATAAGTATAAGTCAAATATGGCTATCATGAGTCCATATAATAAATAATCATACCAAACCAGTAGATTTATCACTACCTCTAATGACGAAAGGCTCAACATACAATCCCTGTCACAAGCACTTACATTAATTACCTATACAAATACCTTTGGTACCCGTACGAGTGCTCTTCACCTCATGAGTACGGGACTCCCAATTCCCCATTAAGCCTCTTTATTACATTAACCAACTCAAAACACTACATAAAAGGTCTAGTAACTCTCAACTTGCCTTAGATTTGAAGTCCCAAAGCTCACGAGTAGACTTGCTCTTTGTCAACATTTCCAAATAATCCCAATCTCGATCCAAGTGAAGATTAAGCCTTACGAAAGATCTACCACGTCGACCTTCACCAAACAAGTTCAATCTAGTCGAAATAGTATTCTACAATGTTAGACGAGTCCAACGATATCCATATCACTATACTTTAATTTGGAACCCAAGAATGAACCCAAAAAGCCAAATCCGAGCCCTAATGGTCAAAACTGCAATTTTGTCGCAAAATCGAGTTACCCATAGCCTACTGGTTCTAAATTCAGAATATCAACAACTTTCATCCATGAATTACCCCTCAAATCAAATAATTATCATTTTTCAACTTTGAAGCTCAAAAATCCCAATGTCTACATCCCAAATACGGATAAAAATGATAACCAGCGCAAATAATTATGGGGAAACACCAAAATAAAGGTTAGATATTTACCTCCTTTCAAAGATGAAAAGATAGTCACTGAAATCACCTCAAATCGAGCTCTAGAGGTCAAAATATGATCTACGCTTTTAAACATTATCAAGGCAAAATTTCTTCATCGCGTTCCACCGCATAATGAAAGTTTTCTTCATCGCGATCGCGATCCGCTCCCCCTGCCCAAATTTCTCAGCAGAAGGCTAGCTATTGCAAAAACTTGATTTTCGCCCTCGAAAATCATCCAGAACAACTCAGACACAAACCATTTACGCATTTTGATTATAAAATATACTACTGACCTGCTCGCGTACTCAAAACACCGAAAAGAGGTTGTCTTGATCCGACGTTGGCTGAGGTTAACTCCAAATCCTCCGCTTAACTAGTTTCTTAACCAATGACGCAAATCACAACCTAACACCTTGGGACCCGAACCAATGGCTTGACTAAGTCATAAATCACATTTCAGATCTAATGGGTTAACAAAACTTCAAAGAAGACACATTTACCCCCGATGTTGACGCTGGTCAAACTTTTTCATTTTCTTAACATAAGAACTTCCAATTTTGCTAAAATTGATCCGAACTCACTTGATTCCCTCGAAAACTGCACCACCCATCCTGCAAGTCATAAGTACTAAGATAAAACTATAGGAAGAGTATTTTAGGGGAAAAGAAGTCCGAAAGCTCAAAAAAACCGAGCGGGTCGTTACATCATCTACCACTTAAACATTTGTTTGTCCTCGAACGATAAAGAAAATTACGGAAGTTGTCGAGAAGCCAAACAACCTACATTATAAACCTTATGCAAGCTTCCTTATGCAATCACTCTAATAGTACCACTTGCTCACTTTTTCAGTCAAAACTTTCTTTAAATTAACTCAAAAACCCAAATCTCCATTTTTTTTCATATTCGAAATTTCTTCCACAGCTAATCCTCAAATATTCGAGTTGACTTCTCGTGAATTTCATGATTTTTATTACAACCACTCGTCTTAACACAACTGATTGATTCCATAAATTACATCATTGACACCCCAATCCTTTAGTGGTAGCCACCATCCATTACCCAGCTTGTACCGACAAAATACCCTAATTCAACTTATCTTTCTTACTCTCCTTCCAAAGTTTCCTTTAGTATGAAAAATCCACATAAACACAGCTTTCACAAATCGAAAGACTAAACCATGACTCGCTTTGGCCAGAAAAGAATGTACCTTGGGCCTATAACCCACTGTGGCATAGCAGGACTCTAACCAATCCATGCCCATGATTACATCAAAATATACCATCTATAATTCAACTAAGTCTGTTACAGTAAGGCGATGATACACTTTGACTGGGCAGCTCCTATAGATGCGTCTAGCTATAATTGATTCTCCAACTGGATTGGACACTTCAAAGAGTTCACACATCTTTTCGGGTTCTATCCCAAATTTCTTAGCAATATATGGGGTTACATAAGATAGGGTGGATCCTAGATCCATTAGTGTATGAACAACGAAGGTAAAGACTATTAGCATACCTGTGACAACATCTCCACGAGCCTCTGTATCCTGACGGCCTTCCAGTGCATATAGACGGTTCCGACTAATCGCCCCGTATTCTTGGGACTTTTCGCACCGCGCGCCTACGGGGACCCGAGAATTGCGAGGAGCTGCAATTTGCGGAGGCCACGTTACCTTAATTATTTTGCTTGGCTGGTGGATAATCCCTCAAGAAGTGGCCCTGCTGACCGCACCAAAAGTAACTATTTATGCTCGAACGACACACCCCTAGGTGCCTCTTACCACACGTGTTGCAAGTAGTGTAATTAGGGAATCTGTAGCGCACACTAGCATGCGACTGTGAGTCTGCTGTTCTGAAATTCTTACTTTTCTGGCTAAACTTAGACCACTGAACTGGTGCACTAGCTGAAGGTGGAGCAGGTCCTGACTTTAGTTTCCTAAAGAACTAGCAGTTACCACCTCCTTGAGATCCCCCATAGCTGAAATTCCCTACAGACTTAGCTCTCTTGCTGAATTTCCTGTCCTTCTCCTTCTATAACCGCTCTTCTTCCTTTAGCCTGTCTTCGTTCCCTTTAACAAAGGCAACCATCTTTGTATCGTTCATGTTATTTTTTTGCGCAGCTATATTAGCATCACCATGCAAGTCGGGCATAAGGCCCAACACAAATCGTCTAACTCTGGCCCTCATATTACACACCATCTCTGGAGTATACTTGGCTAGAGCGATGAACTTAGGGTAGTACTCGTTCACACTCATCTTATTTTGTTTGAGTCTCTAGAACTCTAAAGTCTTAGATTCCAAAACCTCAATCGGTAGAAAATGCTCAAGAAACGTGTCTGCAAACTCTTTCCAAGTCGCAGGAGCAGCATCTTCCCCTCGGGACTCTTCTCATGTTTCGTATCCAGTGTTAGCAACATCCTTCAGCTGGAACGCAGCAAACTTTGTGCCCTCTGTGTCTGTAGTATGCATCACCTGAAAGATCTTCTGAACGTTATCAATGAAAGTTTGCGGATCTTCATCCTTTTTGATCTCGTGGCCGGAGGTTTCGTGTTGAGGAATTCACAGGCCCTGAACTACCTATCCTATCAATAGCACTTGTTCCCAGCCTTTGAGCTTGAGTAGCAACAATCTGGGTGAGCAACTAGATAGCTCCCCTGACATAGATGTTTAAAGCATTAGTCGGCGAGAACCGGGACCTCTGCGAAGCCTACGGTATCGAGTGGGTGTGTGGGCCCGAAGTGGATTCACAGGTGCAGGTATCTCTCTTCTGGCTTCGATATCAACCGTAGCCCTCTGGCTAGTAGCTAAAGTCCTCTTAGTGTACTTTATCTTCGCAGGCATTTTCTGAAAAACGTAATTAGCACAAGTTAGAAGGATTCCTGAGAGCATATTTCTAACTACATGATCTAGAGTATGAAAGAAATGAGACAATCCTAGATGTCTTGGTGATCAACTATTTACATGTATGGCGCGCACATATACGTAAGAGTGACCCCACTGAACACGGCTTCATAGACTTCCTAGGAAACTTGAACCTAGTGCTCTGAAACCAAGCTTTGTCACGCTCCGAATCATGGCCTGGGCATAACACGCCACTCGGTGCCTAACTGCATATGACCGAGTGAACCAACTGGTTGGTTGAATCAACATGTGATATCAAAACATACTTGAATATGGTAATAACATTAACACATGCTATTCTACTAAAATCAGACTGAGATATTATAAATGCGAAAATACTAAATAAGTCTGAATAAGTAGCCGACAAGGCTAACACAAAAGCTGCTAAACATCTGACTGACTAGACTATAGTCTATGAAGACTCTAAAGAGTACTGAACTACTAACTGTTTACGGGGACAAGGCCCCCGGCATACCTTACTGACTGAACTACTATAAAGCCTGAAAGTATGATAACGCCCCAAGGGAACTAGGGCTCACCAAGCAGCTGATACGAGAAGGTCCTTGCAAGCAGAATCGTCGACCTGTGAGTCATTACCTGCATCGTGAGATGCAGGCCCCGAGCAAAAGGGATGTTAGCACATTTGAATTGTACTGGTATGCAAAACAACTGAAAGAAAGAATTGTAAATACTGAAATTGAAACTGAAATGATAACTGATAACTGAACCGAAATAAAGAAGTAAAGATATGAATACTCCCTGTTCTGAATGAGGAACCACCTGTTTATCTTAGTAAATAATCTGCAGCCTCAGGCCAAATATATATGTGCACAAGTTGCGGCCTCGGGCCCAAGTATACGTATACATAACTGCGGCCTTAGGCCCAATAACATAGGTGTTCATCATTAAACAATTTACATAAAAGAACTGAGAATCATGCTGAAAGATACAACACTAACATATTGGGCAATGATTCACTCAGACATGTATTCATGAACTGATTATGAGAACTGAATCTTTAACTATTTATAAACATCTTTGAGTATTCTAGACTGAGACTCATGGGTATCAAACACGAGTCTATATCGATTACGTACTGAGCTCATAACGTTCGGAATGAAAGTAATGAACAAATTATGAAACTAGAGAATAGAAGTTCTGTAACCATTCAAGGAACTAAGCTTAACTATATTTCTGAGACAATTAGTAACGTTGTAAAAGAACGTGGCTTTGGGAGAATCATTAACATTCCCAAACGTAGAGAGTTAGCCTCACATACCTTAACTTCGGCCTTTGAGCATAATACAATGTTCGTCAACCCCTTTTAACCTTAATCTATAACAATACAAGTCAAAGGGATTCAATATTAGCAAGTATACTCATGCTTTGGTCATTTACACATTTTTTCAAATACTTAGTGGGCATAAAGCTCCACAACCTTCATTAATGGTGTTTCTTCATCCAATTACCCAACCTTTTGCTTCTAAGTAATTATACAACCTCAAATAGATATAATTAACATCATCTTCATCACCCATATTATTGCCACAACCCTAAGTCAACAATCCAAGCCATACAATAGTTCAGACGCTTCTTACTAATTAACCCATTAACTTATCTCTCAAGAACATAAAGTCCATACTCACCAATTGAAAGCTATAATGGATTGGAAATAGGGAATTCTTACATACCTTAATTGCTCCAAAGCTTTTGGAGAAGAATCCCAAAAATATGAACTTGAATCCTTGAGAAGGATTTTCTTAAGAACCATAGGATTATGGAGTAGAATCTTGTTGATAATCCGTATATGGGTGTTACTTTTTGTTAACATGATGGAAAAATACTTGGGGTTTGAGGAAAAACTAACCTTAGGAGGGTTGGGAAAGTTCTATGGTCTTTTCTCGTCAAAAAGCCGGCAAAAAATGAAGTGGAATAAATTATTTTTGAAAATTTCACGATATGTACTTTTATAGCCGAGCACGACCTGCGACACGACCTGTGGGACACAGGTGTGACCTGCTGGACGCAGCCAAAACGCAAATGGTGACAACAAGATGTGATTTTCTATGCTCAATCTACGAAACCCATGGTGCGCCGCAGACAGAACCTGCGAAACGCAGGTTGTGCCACAACCTGTCGCAGGTTTGTAAAACGATCATAAATTCTTACTCACATGTCCTCTTGAGCTCTATAATATGCTATTGTAAAGTTATTTCAAATATCTATAACTTTCATGCCTTGAATTTTCTCAAATTCTCAATGAATTTTCACAAAATTGGGATGGAAGGCAGACGTATCGAAAACTTAGCCGATTCTATCGAATCTTAAGTGCCTTACTATTAGCCATCTTGCGATGATCATATCTCCATGCTTCAATCTTTGATAGGCCTGGTCCTTATATGGTTGGAAAGTTGTTTCTACGTACTAAAACTTTCATTAAGGGTACTTTCTCGAATTCCCAACTTATCAAGGGGTTACGACAGCCCAAAGTAGTCCTATCAACCATTTCCGTAAAATGATCAAACCTTGAGGTTTTCCACCAAAACTCTAACGATACGTGTCTGACCTTAGTTCTAAGAAATCGGGTGTAACATTATCTCCCTTTTGGGATCATTCGTCCTTGAATGATGGTCTTGGTTATAATCGA
>NW_026719605.1:0-10986 GCF_029784015.1 Lycium ferocissimum
CATATACGTGTGGGTTATGGGTATTCCTTTGCTCGGTCGTGTTTGTGTGATTTGTGATTTGGACGTCACGCACTTTGATAGCCTTATCGGCTTATATGCGATATTGCGATAGCGATATGTATGTTTGTACATTTGTGACGCCCTTGGGGTGACGTTCCATTTTTACGTATGTATATGTTATTTGTATACCGTGTAGGCTATTCGTAGGCTACTTCGATTAACGGTGTGTGTACGGGTGCCCAACTCCGGGCACTAGTCGCCTACGGGGTTGGGTCGTGACAAAAGTGGTATCGCAGCGGTTTGTCCTCGGATTGTCTACGTGACATCGTGTCCGGTAGAGTCTTGTTTATGGTGTGAAGCCGGCCACACTCATAAACGAGAGGCTACGGGGCATTTAGGAATCAGTGCCCTTTTTTCTGTCTTAGATCGTGCGATAGAGCCAAGTCATAGGAAATGAGATTCCTCGTACTAACCCTTGATTTCAGCAGAAGAGCGACATTGACAGAAGGAAGCGATTGACGATACTGAAGGTTACAAAGTACGCAGGTAAGCAACGGCACAAGAGGTATATGCCGAATAAGGCATCGAGATGTAAAGTCAAAAGCTTTAGAAAGGAAAAGTAAACAGAAAAGCGTAACAGGTGCAGTCCAAGATGGACATACGAGGTAAATTCACCATTTTCATGCTAATGGCGATACTGGGAGCCCTGTGTGGCTTTGATATGATGTGTATATATATAAATATGTTGGCCCTGTGAGGGATTGTTGGTATTTCCTGCGTACAGGTTTTGCGATAGTAAGAAATATAGAGGAAACTCTGCCGAAATTTTTCCAGGAATAAAACGAGAATGAGGTAGGGATTTGTAATATGCCATGCAAGGTCGTGTTAATAGTAAAGACAGAATTTGACTAAGTTGCAAGTACGGTGGACCTTGAAAAATAAGTTAACTACGGAATTGGCGGTAATGGTAATTAGGAGGTTGATATTGATATGGTAAAAAGAATTCGGAAAAGGGTTTGTGGCATTAAGAGATGAGTTAAAAAAAAAAAAAGGTTGGCGAATCTCGATTGAGTATTATATTAAGGTACTAACTGAATTGATAAGCGGGGATTAATTATGACGAGCTTGTAGTTAGAAAGAATGGTGATACGATTGAGACCAGAGTACAAAAAAAAAATGTGTGACGGATATGAATGTACTGACAAGACAGCTTGTGAGATATTAGAAGTAAGATTGACTAGAAAGGGCAAAAGTTAAAAAGTGTGACACTATAAGATTGACTACGAACAAGATATTGCGTGAATGTAATAGGGATCATTATGAAAATACGTACAGTTTGGCGAGGAAGCGACTAAAGGATACGACGTGATTTGTGTTACTAAAGTATGAAGGTGAGCTAGTGGTCAAAAAAAAAAAAAGAAAAGAAAGAAGGGATTAATTGGAAGGAAGAGATAAAAAGAGAAGCGGGTAAGATAACAGTGCGGTAATAGATGATGACGGGTGTAGCCGTGAACACAAGTAATATCAGTGTCAGAATGGTGAAAGACCGGATGAGAGAGGGACGAACAACGAAGTAGGGGCAGTGCTAGGGAATGACTAGCACGATAGGAATATGAGAACAAATAGGGGCGAACAGAATATAATTTGAAAATGGGAAAGGGGTTAGGTAGGAGCAATATTTCCGAAAATGTAGCGGTATTATAAAGCTCCTCGTGCGCAGAAAAGGACGAACATAGACTGGGGAAATATGGTAAGGGAATACTAAGGAAAGCACCCAAAATAGACATAAATAAATGAGTACAAATATGAAACGCAAGGAGAATACATAGTCATGGTTCTAAAGTTGTAGTACGACGACAGAACGATATGGCAAGACCATTGTCGAGACGGATTTGGTATTCTAGGTAAGTTAGAAGCTTGTGTTGGATATATAGTAAGGGTAAAAAGACATAAAGCACAAAGGGATACTGCGTGCATACGACTCCACCCTGGAAAATGATGGGATCCTTAAGCGACAAAGACGGTAGGCATAAGGAACGGATGATGCAATATAATTTTATCAAGAAAGCGATTGTACGGTTGGGATAAAAATATTATTCTAAGGGAATTTCGGACACTTATCATTAGAATATAAATGCCACTTAACTGAGAATTTGGAATGACTACGAGTATTAGGAAGTTATTGATTGGAGTAAGAGACCTTTTTAATCGGCAGGAGATGTGTTATGAGGGCGTTCTGGAATCTGACCAGACATCAACTTACTCCAAATTATGTGTTGAAGGTCATGTGGCGAGGTTGACGCGATCATATTAACGTTAGAACATCGAATTTCATCAGAATCCTAAAGTTAAGCATGCTGGAGTGGGAGCAATTTCAGGATGGGTGACTCCCCTGGGAAGTTTTCTGAAAGTCTTACAAATTCAGTCGTTAGAAGCAAACGAGAAGCTAGGTTAATCTAAGGAAAAATTAGAGTCTGCAGAACGGGCAGAATCTGTAAGAGGTCATGTAGAACGAGACAGACTGAATCAGTGAAAATGGAGGAAGGTGCATTATAGCTTTAGAAACAGGGTAAGCTGAATGGTGTTGGAAACATTTTGTGAATAAGATGGTAATGATTGTGTATACGTATGTATATGATATCCCTTATATGGCTATGTTGAATCCCAGCAATCGATGTTGAGACATATTGGAAGGCATTAATCAGACAGGGTAAGGAAATTCAAGTGAAAGAAAACAAAAAATGGCATGACGTTATAAGGCAAGCCGATGTTGTTTTCGCTACGGATTGAGCTTGGGAAGTTCCAAGATAATGATATTTGGGAAAGAAAGAAAATAAGTTGACGGTAGGTAAGGAGACCAAAATGTCGGAAAAAGCAAAAGAGTAAAGCACGGCTCGATTTGGATAAAAATGTGAGGGTAGGCGTGTGAGAAAAATAGGGTATGGTGGTATGGATCTAAATAGGATTGTGTAGAATTGCAGGATAGACTCGATAAGTGGAACGAGGGAACAATGACCATAGCAAAAAATAAGAGGGTTGGGCCGTGCAACGGTGCTAAGAAGTTCCCAACACTCGAAAGATAAGCGCCGAGGATGGTGGATAACATATTGGTGCATTAGGACCTCCCTAATAAAGGGGGGGGGGAGAACATACTAGACTTAAAAGAGATTATGGCGTCCTTACGGCCCTGAAGGGCAAATTTATTAGTCTGGAGCTAGAGTTTGGAATGATTGCCAATACAAGGGAATTGGAAACACATATACTTATATTATGAGAGAATTGTAAAGGAGTAAAAATTTTTGCAGCCGAAGCTTTTGAGTTATACGGTGAGATTAGAGGGCAAGAAGCTAAGGGAAAAGTTGTGGCAAGAGTTCAAGGATTCAGTTTAAACTCAAATTTTGAGTTGCCACAAGTATATAGCAGTACTGCGAGGGATGACGAAGGGTGCAGGACCATTTCGCATAAACATAACCACAATATTCACTAACGACAAAGTCGTATTAGATAAGTATTCGGAGTGTAAAGGAAATTGGTGACAAGGACATAAGGACTAATGACGCCGACTACGGAACCGCCAGGGGCCAGTACAATAGCATATCCGAGACCATTTATTCAGTTAAAAATCATGTGCAATTATATGGGGAGACTTCATAACGCTCTCACATTTATGATTTTAGATATAGCTGAGATGATCTTGTGCCATTTGTTGAGTACGCTTATAATAATAACTACCACTCGAGCGTCCAGGTAACCGCGTGAGCTTTTGTACGGCAGGAAGAGCAGGTTACAAGTTGGCTGATTCAATGTGGGCGAAACTAAGTCAATTGAGCTAGATGTAACTCGGTAAGTAGTGGACAAAGTGAAACTCATTCGAAAGTGGTCATTAGTAGTCCGGAGGCAGCAGAAGTCATATGCAGATACTCGACGTCGACACCTAGAGTTCCAGGTCGACGATTGGGTATCCTTGGGAGCGTCACCCTTGAAGAGTGCTATGAGACTCGGCAGAAAGGGGAAGTTCAGTCCGAGATATGTTGGATCTTATCAAATCGTCCGTAAAGTAGGCAAGACTGCCTATGAGTTAGACCTACCACTCGAATTGGAGGCGCGAAAGGTATAGGCGACCCCGCCAGAGTATCTCTTATAGATGATGTCCAAGCGACAGAAAAGTCACCCTACAGTAAACAACCTATGATTATACGAGATTGGTAAGTAAGAAGGTCGTGTGCTAAAGGCATGGCTTCCGTAAGACATCGTGGCGGAACAATATTAGGGAAGAGACGGAGAATACATATTCCTACTTGTTTCCTATGTCTTCAAGTAATCCAAATTCTCGGACTATGCGTGATAGCCATAAAAAGGGACCCTCCCCCGAGGTATTTATAAGACCCTATGAGATTAGTTTTAACATTCGAGGACGAATGTTCTAAAGGGGAGGGGGGGAGGATGTTATATTCCGCATTTTTGTATATTAGTATATTCCGAGCTAACCGTGAAAAGTTAAGGGCAAGACTAGTCCGGGATGCGAGGTTGAGATTTTTGACCATCGATTTTATTTTAAGGCATAAGTTGCTTGTTATTTTGTTGGAATGGAATATTAAGGAAAATTTGGGGTTAAAGGTGAAATTATGGAAACTAATATTTCATGAAATTTGAGGCCAAAAGTGAAGAGTTGAAAACTTAAGGTTCATGAAAAACAAAAAGGGGGCCATGTGGCTATGCACATGACTTGTGGGCCATGGTACACTTGGATTAATATCATGTGTGTATAATAAGATGACCAAGCAAGTTATTAGTCATCTTTTCCAACTCTAGAAAGATGAAGAAACATGGAGAAAAATAGAGGGGCTGTTCGGTGGAGCTGGCCGAATTTGGCCATGGTGAATTCTTCACAAAAAATTATTTTCTTCCATGTTTTCCACTCTTTGGAAGGTGCTAAACAACATGAAGTAGTTGTTGAATTAAGGAAACCCTTTGTTCTTGCAAAAATCTCACCTTGGCCGAATGAAGAAGGGAAGGAAGAAGGTGAGTTTCAATCTCATTTTTCATGTATTATGGATAGCTTATGTGTGTTGTATTAAGTAGAAATGGATGAAATTCATGGAAGCATGGATATTGGTGTGTGGCCGAATATGTGTGTATGTGTGTAGGAGTGAAGAACCAACTTTATTTAGCATGTTTTAGTTGTTGTTGCACGGATTCCATAATTAAAATGATGGTTTAATGATTTAAATGGAAGTTGGAATCGTTTGTAGGTCGTTGGAAGAAATAATGTAATTTTTAATATAGTTTTTGTATTATTGTGGTTAATGTTGCTAAATGTGGAATGTTGATGTAGTTTATGAATTTGGAGGAAAAGAAATGTGTTGTTGTGGTTCCTATGGAAGTTGGAAGGGTTCGGGTGGCTTGGTGTGTTGATTAGGTTATTTTGAATATTGTACGAGTTGCTTGAAATGTTATTGAATCTCGATTGAATGATTCCGGATTGGTACTTGAATATGTAAGCTTTGGTGTTAGTTGAATATATGTAGTTGAATTGAGTATAATTAGAATGTTGTCGAAACATGTAGAAAAGAGTTAGTGATGGTAGAATGCCTTTTGAATTAATTGTTGATGTTGTTAGAATGGTTGTTGGTATTGTTGTTGAAGATTTAGCCGAGATGAAATCTCGGGGATGTTGAATTTACAGGGGAAATGCTGCCCAAATTTCTGCAAAATTAAGTGCTAGTCGAAATTGAAGTTTTAAGAATCTATGGCTAATGTTTGATACCAAATGATGTTATTGTAGATTTTGGAGAAGCCGTGACGTAAGTTTGGATTAATTTAGGAAGCGGACGAGGTATGTGAAGCTTACCCTTTCTTTCTTGTGGCATGTCTTAGTCGTAAGTAGATTGTGATACGAGCCTCGGGGTGACTCCATTCTCAAGATCCGAGCTTGGATGCGATTCTTGTTCATCTCTTAATGTGGCTCTCTTAATACAGTCGAATCATGATCCTTGTGTTTTTATATGAGTTGATTTCAAATATTTCATAAAGACTTTTATTTCAAAATGGTCCCGTAACTACGAACGATCGTAACTTTCAAGGACGAGCTCGGATCGCTTCGAAACGTTCGCGGGAGATCCCATAATGGATAAGGTCTCCAACTTTCATAAATGGACTCGGATTGGTTTGATACTCGTCCGTGGGCCCCGAGGTTTTCCTTTATGTAATGATAACGACTTTTGAAAGGATTTAGTGTAATGATCGCCTTAACCCTCGAGCGGCGGTTACTTATTTCTCTATCGAGTTATAATGACGATTATACCCCTAAGTTCCATAAAATACGTCATGTAGTTTAATACGTATTTATGAGTCCTAAAGTTCTATTTGATATGCCTTCAAACGACATACGGAAGAAATCTGATTTGACTATCGCCTTTGTTTCTAAATAATGGTTCATTTTGATTAATTTGTCGAGTCTTTTGAAAATGTTTTAAACTGCATATAGTTGCTCACGACTCTGCTCGTGCATTATGTTACTACATTCTTCACCGAGTCCCGGGCCGGTTATGTTTCGTGCGCACTTTGATATATTCCGAAGTATGATGTGTCCGGTACGCCGAGTCCCCTTTGGCCGGGTACCGTGTATATTTGGTGTTATGGGGTGTTACGGTGTTATGATGTGATATGATATGTCGGGTGTCGGAGATATGAAATCTTCTGGAGTATGATGTGGCGTGGCGCCAACGACGGGCGGGCGACCACCGTTCTAAGAGCCCTATGCATGATTTGTATTTTTATGAGTAAGCATTTTGATATTTTGAATATTGCATTTACTTTCTGTTACATCCGGCATTTTTGCGTATTCGAAAATTTGGAAGTAACCTTGACTTGCAAGGAATGAGGTCAAGATTGAATTTTTCTTAGTATGTGTATGATGGTTATGGAAGTTTGAATGCGGAAACAATGGAGAAGGCCTAAGGGCAAAATGGGAATTTTGGAAATTTGTTTCGGGAATGGTAAAACATGATGCATGAAGAATTGGGCTAAAAAAAAAGAATGAAAACTTGGCCCAAGGAAGTGGGGGTGGCCGGCCATGTTGAGGCCCAAGTCCACCAAAAATTAGTAAATTTTCCATGTGCCAAGCATGTGGTTAATTAAGGGGGTAAAATATATATGAGATTATCCATAGAAGATTCAAGAAAGAAAAAGAGAAAACCATTGAGAGCTCACAAGGAGACTCTCGGCCGAACAAGAAAAGAAAAAAAAAAAAATCTCCAAGCCTTTTGCTCCATCCAAAAATCTTGTTCTCCTTGAATTCCTAGTAAGTTCAAGATGCTTGTCAACGTGGTATAATTAGTTTGGCGAGAAAGCGACGTTTGTGACGAGTGGAAGTTGGAAGAGAAGGTAAGGATTTCATGCTTTTACTATGTTATGGAAGATTTGGTTGTGTTGTAGTATGAAGAATTAGATAGAATTTATAAAAATATGGAAATCCCATGACTTGGCCGTGTGCATGTATGTGCTATGTAGTTAGGATTAGTTGATTTTTAGGTTATATTCTAGTTGTAGTTGTTGTGTATTCTATATCGGAAATAGAAGTTTGATGACCTTGGTTGAAGTTGTGAATGGGGAGTGTGGCCGTGTGGGTGTATTGTGTGTGTGGCCGTGTGGTACCATTGATGAAGGTAAGGCGACCATAATTTTATTTAGTGTATTAATTGTGTTGTTTAGAGTCTTGTGAAGAAAATGGAAGGCTAATGGTCTTAGTTAACATGAAGAATCGGTTGTTAAGTTGATGTCGGAAAGTATGTGGTTTCATTATTGTTTATGTAATTATGGGGATGAAATTGTAAGATGCAAACTATGATAGTTGTTAATGGAATTGAAAGGTAAAAAAATATGTTATGGAAGTTTATGTTGGAAGTTGGAAGTTTTGAACGAATTATGGTTTCGGTGGAATTTTTGTATAATTTGTGTAATAATGCGAAATGCTCCCGAATTGTATTTGAATGGTCTTGAATGAGTAAATGAGTATGAAAACATTGGTATTAGTTCGAAAATGTAAAGTTAGTTTGGAAGTTGTTACCTTATGAAGAAAGTAGACTAAATGTGTTATATTGCGATTTGTAGCGATTGTTATGGTTGTTGATGTTGTTGTTAGTTGTTGTTGATTACTTTGAGCCGAGTTGAATCTCGGGGATGACATATGTATAGGGGAGATGCTGCCCAATTTTTTTTATAAACAAGTATTGGTCAAGAATAGGACTTCTGAGTCTCATGAATAGTAACTGGTAAAGGTGACCATTTGCAGATTTTTGACGAAACGGGATTGGAGTTTTGGCAAACGTAAAGGACAAGGAAGGTATGTAAAGTCTTCCCTTCTATTCTTTGGCATGTTCTAAACGTATTAGGCTCGGACGCGGGCCTTAGATATGACTCCGTCTCCTGAAATCCGAGATTGAAATTGGCCCCATTTCTTTCAAATAAGCAATTGAACTAGTTTCTTACAAATTGTAGTTTAAGCAACTTATATGTATGTAACTTTCCCAAATGGACTCGGATTGTCCCAAAACTCTCACGAATGACTCCATAAGACTTATGATCCATAATTTGAATTCACCACCTCGATTTACCCGAGGTGGGCCCACTGAATCCGAGACCTCTAACTAAGGTTTTAATTGATTTATGTCTACACAAATGCTTAAAGGAATCTTGTGATCATTGTACCGTTGTCAAATGATAAATACGCCGAATCTATGATATTATGATATGTGTTATGATCCTGGAAATATGACTCGATGCAAGTTGGCGTGCCATCCCCAAAAAGGGCATACGTATACTATAATTGTCATCCGACTTCCTTGAAGTGATATGTCATTCGAAATGTCCCCTTTGTGAAAGAATGATTAATCTGAATATTCCGTGAGCCCTGATATATTTGCCACGTAAGAACAATATCAAAACTTCTGTTTTGTCATAATCCGTCACGTCATCTGAAAGGTATATACTATGACTTATTGGTTGATCCGTCTATTGAGTCTGGACTTTTATGCATGTGTTTCGGCATTACTCTGTTCGTGCAAGTTATGATATGCCTTTTCACTGAGCCCGGGCCAGGACATGTTCTCGTGCGCACTTCTTTGTATTATTCACCGAGTCCCTCGTACTTGCGGGCCGGGACACGTTATGTATACTTGATATATGATTCTGACATGCATGATTCCATATTACCGAGTCCCTTATCAGAGGGCCGGGACACGACATATGTTCATATGATATTACATGATCTGATATGCATTACTTATCTTTTGGCACTATGTTTTCTGAGGTCTCGGACAAGGTATTACCTTTTGTACTTCAGATTCTAACCATAGCTTCGTCTGTTATGCTTCTGTATCCCTGCCTTTGATTATGATTATATTTGTTGCCTTTCCGCTTTACATACTCGGTACACTTCGTCATGACCCCCATTCTTCGGGGGGGCGCTACATGCCCGCGGTACGTACGCACCGCGTGATACGCCACAGCGTAGGATACTGTCTGCTTGTTTGGAGTCGCTCCCCTTGATCCGAGCTTGTACTTTTGGTATATACTTCTAACTGTCATACATTACGTACATGTACTTATTTGGGTACGGCGGGGCCCTGTCCCGTCTTCTGATTCCGTTATGTGTGTTAGAGGCCTGTAGACATGTATGTGGGTTATGGCTATGTCTGTACAGTGTATGTGTATGTAATATGTTCTGGGAGGTTCCCACGCCACGGCAGCCTTGCCGGCTCGCCTATATATGTGTATGTGAATCTGTTGGTATTTTCTGCGTGCAGGTTAATTTTGGTTAGTAAGAAAAACAGAGGAAACTCTGCCCAAATTTTTCTAGATAGATGAGTTACTATTTTTGGGCTTCTGGTGCGTACGGGTGCCCAGGTCGGGCGCTAGTCACGGCCTACGGGGCTGGGTCGTGACACTTTCCGTACTTCTGGTTTTGACTGTGATCTTGTTCACTATGTTTCATGCTTTGCATACTCAGTACATATTCCGTACTGACCCCTTTTCTTCGGCCTTGCGTTTCATGCCGCGCGGTACGGATACTTATTTGGATGATCCTGACTTAGGATTCTGTTCGGTGACTTGGAGTGCTCCCTTGTTCTGGAGCCTATACCTTGATTCAGATTCGGTTATTGCATATTTGTATATATGTTTATTCACGGGTACGGCGGGGCCCTGTCCCGTCATATGATTTTGTTATGACTCTTAGAGGTCTGTAGACATATACGTGTGGGTTATGGGTATTCACTGCTCAGCCGTGTCTGTGTGATTTGTGACTTGGACGTCCCCCCTGCACTTTGATAGCCTTATCGGCTTATATGTGATATTGCGATAGCGATATGTATGTTTGTACATTTGTGACAGCTTTGGGGTGACGTTCCATTTTTCTGTATGTATATGTTATTTGTATACTGTGTAGGCTATTCGTAGGCTACTTCTGATTAACTGGTGTGTACGGGTGCCCAAGTCGGGCACTAGTCGCGGCCTACGGGGTTGGGTCGTGATAGTTAGACACAGGAGAGCCAAATGGGAAGCTAGAGTAACCTAAGGGAAATTAGAGTATAGAGAGTAGGCGGAAACCTTAAGAGGTCACATAGGACGAGGCAGACTGAACCAGTGAAGAGAAAGAAGGTGCATCACAGCTCTAGAAGCAGGGTTAAGCTTGGAAAGTTCTAATACAATGATATTTGGAAAAGAAAAAAGGTGAGTAGATGGAAGGCAGGGAGATCAAAGTGTTGAAAAAGTAAAAAGTAAGAAATATGAGTAAGTAAAGCCTCCAAAAGAGACGACGGGCAAAGCACGAGACTATTTGGGTAAATTGATGACATAGAATAGGAATCCATGTGAAGCGGGAGATTGGGTCATAGTGGAAATGGAATGAAATATAAGGAATGTGCGTAGAAGAGAAGATCGCCCGACGTAGCATCGAGAAAGATAGATAAGGGTTGATGAACGGGG
>NW_026719606.1:0-10975 GCF_029784015.1 Lycium ferocissimum
ACTCCGATTGCGTTACAAATAGTGGTTGAAAGAGTTCTAACATGACAATATTTGGAGAAGCAGGCGAGTAAAGATATTGAGGGTAAGGAATTGAAGTATTGGAAGGAATTAAGGATAAGAAGTATGATCAAGTAAAGCCTTCGAGAGCGAGCCGAGCAAGGTAGGAAATCCGTGTATAAGAACGAGAAAAACAAGTTTGCAACCAAGCGAGAAGTGAAACGCGACAAGGAAACTTCCATAGGTCTCTAAAGCGATAGTGAAAGTAGCTCGACCCCGATCGCGATTCCGTATGTCATAATTCGCGCGCCCCCGACCTCGATGAAACTCCGTCTATTATACCGGTACTCCCCGAATCTAATTATGTTTCTATCCGCTATACCTCATACTTTCGACTCGACCGCAAATCCGTCGATACATCTCTCTCGTACGATTGACTCCTCGATCATGAATCTCGTCCGACATACGTTCGTCCGTCCGACCCCGACTGAACCGTCCGGCAATGTGCTGTGCGCTTGACTCCGATTATGGATCTGTTCGATACGCTTCTGTACGTCTGGCTCCAAATTTGAGTACGCGATTCCTCGTCTATTGCACCGTCGTGCTCCTCGATTCCGGATATGCCTCCGTCCGACGTCCGTTTGATCCTCCGATTACGACGAAGATTGATTCGCCGTATATCCGATTTAAGACCCCAAAGCTTGACCGAGTGAGGGGATGTCGAAGAATGACAGAAGGTGTTGGACAATGAAGACCCTTACAAGTGCTTTGGTCAAGCTCAAGTCTGTGTTTGGAGAGAAGGAAACCTCCCCGAAGTGTTATGAAGCCCCATAAGGTAAGTTGAACATTCGAGGACGAATGTTCTAAAGAGGAGGATGTTATATCCGTGTTTCCTACATTCGGACAATTCGAGAACACATGGCAAGTTAGGACAAGATCACTTGCAAGAATTATTTTATGTACGAGTCGTTAGGAATATTATTTATGAACATTGGTAGAATGGAAATATCGGGAAAGGACAAGGGTAAAATGAGAATTTTACAAAAGTTCAAGAAAAGTCATGGAGGGGCCGTGCACTATATGCCCTATTTTTGATTAATGGGGGGCCAATTGTAAATTATAAATAATGCATGGGCTAAAGCTTGTAGAGAAGCCATTTAGTCTTCTTTGTATTTTCAAGAAATTTCTAGAAAAATGATGAAGGAGACATGTGACTATAATTGAGGGGCTTATAAGTAAATAGAGAAGTGGTGGAAATAAATAAGAAGACCCCTCTTAATTTTCTTCATAAGTCAAGAATTTTCAAGGAAACAAAATTAAGAGCAAACAAGAAGCCATATTCGGCCACCATCATGGAAATTTGATTCCATGAAATTTTGTCCCAAAAATTTCTTTCTCCAAGTATTTCTACTAATTCAAAGATGCTCTTCAACATGGTGCAATTGTTGAGGCAAGAGAATCATTCTTTGTTGCAAGTTGACAACCTTGGCTAAGTGGAGGAATTGAAGAGAAAAGGTAAGAAACCAATCTTTTTACATGTATTATAGATGGTTGTGCATGTTGTGGTATGTAGAAATGAATGGAACTTATGAAATATGCATGCATGTGGTATGGCCGAATGGAGTATGTGCATGGCAAACAATAGATTGAATTCATGTAGTATTTTACCGTTGTTGTGTGTAGAGTGGAGGAATGGATGAAATATATGGAAGTATGTATGTTTGAGTGTGGCCGTGTAGGTGTTTGCATTGTGTAGAAGTAATGAGCCAACTTTACTTAGTGATTCAATGGTTATTATAGTAAATTCTATGATGAAAAACGAGAATCTAATAGCTTGAAATGAAGTTGTAATTGTTGGTAGATTATGGAAGAAGTTATGTGAATTGTTGGAAAATTGCTTAAAGGCTAATGTGATTTGAATATGGACTTTTTGTATTGTTGGGAAATGGTATGACTAGTGTATGAAACATTAATGTAAGTCATGAATTTGGAAGGAAGGAAATGAGTGAAGATCGTTTAGTAGAAGTTGGGTTGAAGGTTGAGATGATATGTAGAAATGGAAATTTCTTATGTTAGGATATATCGTGATTGCTTATTGATGTTGTTATTGGTATTGTTGTTGATAGTTTGGCCGGTTAAATTCGATTTCTTGTTGATTGTTTTGAGCCGAGTTGGATCTCGGGGTGTCACGTTTATAGGGGAAGTCTTTTGAAATTTCGGTAGCCAAATAGAAGCCAAAGATTGAAATGTCAGCTTGCATGAATAGTAACTGGTAAAGATGACCATTTGCAGATTTTCGACGAAACGGGACTTGATTTTTGGCAATCGTGAAGAGCAGGAAAGGTATGTAAAGCTTACCTATTCTTTATTTGGCACGTCCTAGACCTATTAGGCCGAAAACGGAACTTTAGGGATAATTCTGCTCTTAGAAATTCGAGTTTGATTTTGAATACTATTCATTCCATACAATTGAATCATAAAGCTTGCTTTTGGATATAAGAATGATTCAACCTTCGTATCTTTTGCAAATGAACCCGAATCGCTTCGAAACTTTCCCAAATAACTTTATGGAGCCCAATGATTAAAATTTACGCCCGCCACCTCATTTGACCCGAGGTGGGCCCGCTATTCCCGAACTTACTTCTATTATGCAAATGAATGATTTTTGAACAATATTTAAAAGAAAACGTTCTAGCCACTCTTCTATTTATTACTTAAAAACTGTCTTAAATATTCCGTTAAGTTCTATGACGTGCTTTGATATGTATCACGAATCCGAATGTTCCGTTCCGACATAATCCTCCGTGATGTCCGAAAGGTACGTACTATGACTCCGTCCGATTTCATTGATTTGATTTGACAGCTGATATGCCTCATCGAGTCTCTGGAAATATATATGTTATTTTTGTTGCATTTAGTTTCTCACTACTCCACTCGTGGATGCCCCAATGTTTCCCCCAACCGAGCCGGGCAGTGATTTGTTATCAAGCGTTTTCCTCTCGCATTGTTCGCGTGGTACCTCGGTGTGAGGGCGGTATGACATGTACATGGGTCCGAAGTATGATGTGCCATGTACATATATTCTCGATATCGATTATGTGATGTGATGTGGCCACTTGGTATGTTATGATTTGTTTGGAGATATTCCCTGCTCGAAGTATGATGTGTTTTGGCGCGGGACGAAGGGGAGCGCCTCGCTCTCGTTCACCGAGTCCCATAGCGGGGCCGGCTTTTGCATATGTTTTTCGCATGCATTACGTATGATTTCGGTACGCATTTTTGATTAGCTATGCATCTCGTTCGTTTTCCGCACATTTCGTTCGATTTTAGTTTTGTTTATTACATTTTACTTTACATATTCGGTACATTTTCCGTACC
The DNA here is from genome assembly GCF_029784015.1 of Lycium ferocissimum. Classification (NCBI taxonomy): domain Eukaryota; kingdom Viridiplantae; phylum Streptophyta; class Magnoliopsida; order Solanales; family Solanaceae; genus Lycium; species Lycium ferocissimum. The sequence goes on from NW_026719606.1 coordinate 3,376, forward strand.
GACCCCCTTTCTTCGGGTTGCGTTTCGTGCCGCGCGAGGTTCGGACGAGCGATTTGTGGATCCGTTGCTTAGGTTATCTCGCTCGGCCCGTTGAAGTGCTCCTTTGTCGGAGCCCGTATTTTGGTATGAAATTTCTGCCGCATATGTACGTATTTAGTCGGGTACGGCGGGGCCCTGTCCCGTCATATGATTTTGCTTTTGTTCTGTAGAGGTACGTAGACACGTGGTGTGGGTTCACGTATATGTTTCGTGAGATTTGCGTACGTTTAGAGTTATCCGTGTTTTGTGACGGCCTTATCGGCCTTCGTGCGGCATGCTACGCTTTCACTTGTCCTTGTTAGATTATTATTTACGTTTATTTTTAATATTTTGCTAATTTAGGTTAAGGTACGTACGAGTGCCCAACTAGGGCACGTGTCGCGGCCTACGGAGTTGGGTCGTGACAATTAACTTTCTCAATTGCTTCATGAACTGAGTCAGGACCCAATAACTCTACTTCAGTTGGTTCAAACCAACTAATTGGAGATCGACAACGTCTCCCATAAAGAGCCTCATAAAGAGCCATCTAAATACTCGTTTGATAACTGTTGTTGTACGCGAATTCCACAAGAGGTAAATGTTCATCCCAATTTCCTCCGAAATTTATAACACAGCTCACAAAAGATATCTTCCAAAGTCCGAATAGTTCTCTGCGACCGTCGGTTGAGGATGAAAGGCAGTGCTCAATTTCACTCTAGTCCCCAATCTTTCCTGAAAGGATGTCCAAAAATGAGCAGTGAATTGTGTGCCTCTGTCAGATATGATGGATATCAGAATCCCATGCAACCTAACTATCTCCTTTAGGTATAGCTTGGCATATATCGCCGCAGTATATGACATCTTCACTGGGAGAAAATGGGCAGGCTTTGTGAGTCTATCCACTATCACCCAAATCAAATCAAACTTGGCTTTTGTGCAGGGAAACCCACAACGAAATCCATATTGATCTCCTCCCACTTCCACTGCAGAATCTCGATATTTTGAGCTAGGCCTTTGATGTTCTGCCTTCACCTGTTGATAGTTCAAACACTTAGCCACCAAGTTAGAAATATCAACCTTCATGCTTTTCCACCAATAGTGTTGTTTCAAATCCTTATACATCTTGGTGGATCCGGATGAATCGAATACTATGAACTATGAGCTTCCATCATTAATTTTGGTTGAAGATCATCGATATCAGGAACACACAATCGCCCTTCCAACCGCAGAACGCTGTCACCAGTCCCAATGGTAAATGAAGTGTACTCATCCCTTTCCACCCCATCTCTCAGTTTTGCCAAAAGTTCATCATCATATTGCTTGGATTTAATCCTTTCCACAATGTCAGACCATGATGGCGTGATTCCCACTAACTCTCCATCCTCAGTTTCATCAAGTCTAACCCCAAGACTAGCAAGTCTTTGAATGTCTTTCCCTATGGGAATGTCATGAACGCTCAAATAAGCCAACGTGCCCATAGATTTTCTACTCAAAGCATCAGCAACCACATTAGCCTTACCAGGATGATACAAAATATTCAAGTTATAGCCTTTTAATAGTTCCAACCACCTCCTTTGTCTGAGATTCAACTCTCGCTGCTTAAAGATGTATTGCAAGCTCTTATGGTCAGTAAAAACATCGCAATGCTCACCATACAAATAATGGCATCAAATTTTCAAGGCAAATACCACGGCAGCCAGCTCTAAGTCATGAGTCAGACAATTCTTCTCATGCTTTTTCAGCTGTCGCGAAGCATAAGCAATCACCTTACCGTTTTGCATCAATACACAACCCAAACCAATCCTGGAAGCATCAAAATACACCACATATCCACCAGACCCAGAAGGTAAAGTTAAAATAAGAGCCGAAATCAACCTTGTCTTAAGCTCTTGGAAACTCTTTTCACAAGCTTCGGACCACTGAAACTTAGCAGTCTTCTGTGTCAATTTAGTCAATGGAGAGGCTATTGACGAAAAGCCTTCCACAAACTTTCTGTAATAATTTGCCAAACCCAAGAAACTACGAATTTCAGTTGCACTAGTTGGTCTAGGCCAAACCTTAACCGCTGAAATTTTTTGAGGGTCTACTTTAATGCCATCACCAGTCACCACATGACCCAAGAAAGCCAGAGACTCAAGCCAGAATTTACACTTAGAAAATTTTGCATAAATCTCGTTCTCCTCAAGTGTTGTCAAAGTTATTCTCAAATGATTAGCATGATCCTCACGACTTTTAGGTACACCAAAATATCATCAATAAACATAATAATGAAGCGGTCTAGATAAGGCTTAAATACACGATTCATCAAAACCATGAATGCAGCAGGCGCGTTAGTCAACCCAAAGGACATGATTAGAAACTCAAAGTGCCCATAACAAGTACGGAACACGGTTTTTGAGATATCCTTCTCCTTTATCTTTAATTGGTAATACCCAGACCTCAGGTCAATATTTGAAAAGAACTTAGCACCCTGAAGTTGGTCAAACAGATCATCTATCTAGGCGAGGGATACTTATTCTTGATGGTCACCTTATTAAGCCGACGGTAATCAACAAACATTCTAAGGGAACTATCTTTCTTCCTAACAAACAATCGGAGCACTGAGCGAGGAAGAACTTGGTCGGATGAAACCCTTATCCAAAAAGTCCTTTAACTGATCCTTTAATTCCCTTAGCTCCGCTGGAGACATACGATAAGGTGGAATAGAAATAGGTTAGGTGTCAGGAATAACATCAACCCCAAAATCAATAACTCTATCAGGAGGAATACCAGGAAGGTCTTTGGGAAATACTTTGGGATAATCATTGACTATGGGAACAGATGCAAATTCGGGTACTACGACTTTTGTATCATTAACAACAACCAAATGGTAAATGCACCCCTTAGTAATCATCTGATGGGCCTTAAGATATGAAATAAATCTACCCCTTGGCTTAGTAACTTCACCTTCCCACACAATAACAAGCTTCTCGGGAAAGGCGAAACGAACTAACTTATGGCGACAATCCACATTAGCATAACATGCGGACAACCAGTTCATCCCCATAATTACATCAAAATCCACCATCTCAAGTTCATACAAATCAGCCACGGTCTCGCATCTCTTAATCACAACAACACTATTTCTATACACTCTAAAAGCAATAACAGGAACACCAGAAGGCGTATCAACAGCAAAGGGTTCCGACAAAGGTTCGAATTTCATACCCATATCAAGAGCAAAATAAGGGGTCACATAGGATAAATTTGAACCCGAATCAATCAATGAATAAGCATCATGAGAATAGATGGTAAGGATACCTGTAACCAAGGCGTCAGAAGCCTCAGTTGCCTCCCTACGAGTCAACCCATAAAGTCGAGTTGTCCCTCCACCAGAAGTGTTAGCAACTTTCTTTCCTTTGCCATTATTACGAACATTCTGATTATTATTGTTAGCATTACCAGCAGGCGAATTTTTAGCAGATGCAAAAGCAGGCGAATCATTCTTTTGGTAAGACATAGCAGCCATCTTGCGTAGCCACTTTCTGCACTCCCACTTAAGGTGCCTCCTAATACCACAGTGATGACGGATACGATCCTCCCATACAGTGGACCGGCTACTACCCTGGGAAAACCTGCTTTAGTTATTAGTCTTTTGACCTTGCCTACCAGAAGGCACACTGGCATTCGAATATGCGTCAGACTGAGCAGATGCAGAATACCCTTTACTCTGCTCTCCCTTATAATTATTACCACTAAAACCACCAGTCGATCGGGCCTTCTTGTTCTGATCTCAGTCCATCCTCTCCTAATTTTTCCAACTCTCTTGTTGTTTAGCAAACCCAACCAGAGATGAGAAAGTGCAAGTAGGAGACATAGCAGCAAATATGCGCGCATACAAATTTGATATGTGGTACCAAGCCTTTCACAAAGCGAGTCAACCTATGCTTTTCAGTCGGAATCATGTATAAAGCATACTTTGATAGACGGGTGAACTCCAAACTATACTCACGAACTGACTTGTTACCCTGTTCCAGCTTTTCAAATTTCGTAGCCATAGCGAATCTTTCCTCATCAGACAAAAACCTTTCTATGAACGCCTCTTCGAATTCAACCCATGTCGGAGCTAAAGCAGCATCACCCCTCTCAGATTCCCACATCTCAAACTGTGCGTGAGCAACATCCTTCAACAGATAAGAAGCAAGCCTCACAGCTTCTGAATCACGGGCATCCATTGCCATCAATGCCTTGAAAGTCTCATCTAAAAAGTCTTTGGGGGTCATCCACCTCTCGTGACCCGAAGAACTACGGTGACTTTAGGTCGAGGGGTGCTTAAGTCTGCCTCCACTACGAGGTCCTACACCTCCACGCTAACCGAGTCGTAACCAATGCAGTCAATGTTTGAATAGCAGTTTGCATCGTACCAATCTCAGGCACACCCGCAACAGGAACAGCAGGAGCAGGTGGTGCTTGGTTTCTAACGTCATTTTCGTTACCAGCATTCGTGTCCCCAAGATTTTGGTTGGCTCTCACAGGTTATCCTCGATTACAATTTTTGGATCACATCAGAGCCATTTCTTCAAGGAACGAATTAACGAGAGAATTAGAACGACCCAAAAAGGACTTCAAACTTTACAGCACAATCTAGAATCAAGAAGAATAGGAACACCTATAAATGTCTTGGGAGTTTCTCGATCATGCAGGTGATCAAGCAGCACAAGAAAAACTCCACTAGACACAGCTCCACAGACACCGACAACAATCCTAGCACGTATTTAAACCTAGGCTCTGATACCAAGCATGTCACGCCCCAAAATCCACCCTAGAAGTGACCGGCATCCGACGTCACGAACAATATCAAAAGAACCTAAAAGATGCAATAATAACACTTGAACTCGCCAGCTTCAATAATCACCTCTAACAGTTTATAGAATAAATTCAAACGAATCATGAGTTATGAATTAAATTAGCGGAAGTCTTTATTGTTATAAAACTTAATCAAACGTATCACATGCCCAAGAGTTAAACAACTCGACAACTACCCATAAGAATGTATACTATAGAGCTTCTAAGATAAAGAATGATTGTCTAACACATCGGGACGCAGCCCACTAAAATGGTAAAATAATGAATAAAGATAGTGAGGGTGTCCCACGAATGAACATGTAGGCTCACCAAGTCAGCAGCAACAGCAAGTCCTTCCTAAGTGCCTGAAGTATCAAGAAGCTGTTCTTCTCCGTTACCTAACATACCATCAGAAATAACAAAGGTATGCCTGAGTACTTCGTACTCAGTGAGTGCCTCGGGGACAACAAGTAATGCGAAAATAGAGTACAATAATACTTAAAGAAATCAGTTCTGAAACCCATGTGAAATCAATATAAAAATAATTATTCAACTTGTGTATCTCAATAAGAATCATCAAAACCGATTATAAAGGCTTTTGTCAAGTTACAACTTTCAATTATGCCTTTCAAACAGATCACGATTGTCAACAATAGTTCCATGAGAAAATAAGAATATCACACATGCCAATACAGGCCCAAGAATCAATCACATCGAAGGGATGACCATAGAGGTTCCCTAAACATAGCGCACCACACCAGAATATGAAATTCTCGGTGGCTATCCTTCCTCCCGAATAGCTAGGCATAAATCGCACTCCGGGTAGCGAACCTGGTAGTGGCCACTCTTCCTCCCGAATGGCTAGGAAATTACCACACTAGGATCCATAGTGGCTACCCTTCCTCCCGAGTAGCTAGGCCAAACACAACAATAAAGTTCATAGCATAGAAGCCGATTCACAATTTGTCTCAAAGTAGTCACACCATCAATTAGCATTAAAGTTCATTATGCCATATCGTAAAGATAAATCATTTCAAAGAACGTCTTGAAAATGTTTACACTTATTTAACAAAGATTTCAATGTCATAGTTCAATATGAAAACATTATTACCAACGCTTAGCCGTCCTTATTGACCATCTCTTATAAAAGAAAATGATTATGATTTCATATATGTATATAGAGGATAATACAATCAAGGTTTAATGTGGGCTTGTCCCCTAACGCACACCAACCACAATCAAATCATGAAATAGGGTTCTAAAGTATTAGAAAGTTCACATTTTTATTCAATAAAGAACTTTTGGGAAAGGAGACATACATTCCAAAATAAGGTCTTTAAAAAGAGACATACAGTCCAAAATAAGGTTTTCAAAAAGAGACATACATTCCAAAATGAGGTTTTCAAAAGTGACATACCTTAAGTAAGCCTTACATATCCTAACAATTCACCTTCTTAGCGAAGAACACCCAAAACCCTAGCTTGAGTTACTTTGAGAAGGATTACTTTACAAACCCTAGGTTTTTCATTCAAGAATCATGTTAAGAATTACGGGTTTAATGCTAGGATTGATTAATAATGTTAAAGATATTCTCACCTTAATGTTTAGAGACTTGGAGAAAATATTTTCGTCCTTAGGGTTTATGAGAATGTGAATAAGTGATAAAATTAACTGAACCCGCTATATATATACATAGCTGGCGGCGGGCGAAATATGCCCAGAAATACTGACCATATTTCAAAATATGGGCCATATTCTGTGGCTGCATTTAACGTTAACAAAACAGTGAGCAGTCTAGGGAACGGGTGAAATACGCCCAGAAATACGGACCGTATTTCAAAATACAGGCTGTATTCTCTGGCCGTATTTTATGATAGCAAAACAGTGAGCAACCTAGGAAGATGGTGAAATACGCCCAAGGAATACGGGTTGTATTACAAAATACGAGCCGTATTCTTTTGCCATATTTTACATTAACCAAAAACAGGGGAGTCCGATTCTCCAAGACACTTTCACACTTAACTCAGATTTACGGAGTGTTACACTTTCTATGCGTATTTTGTGTTGTTTTCTCAAAATTAAGTTGGGTGTTCATTCGAGCATCTAGTTTGCAAATTTTGGCCCAACTATCCACTTCCTACCTCAATTAACCGTTTTGGAGGATGTTCTTATTTCCCTTTGTTACATCCCGCATTTTCATATGTTAAAGTGTGTCGTAAGTTAGTCAGCGTAAGCTTGGAGAGGTCAATCTTAAGTTTATAAATGATTAAAATCACATTTAGTGAGTATCGGATGGATTAGAGGTTAATCGAGTCGAAGAGAATAAGTTTCGTCGGCAAGTTGAGAATGTTATAACCGTACTTCCGGGGTAAGACAAGGAGTGCTTGACATGGTAAGAATTCATGTTATAAGGTATTTTAATCATATAATAGTCGTGTGTTAAGTGTTGAAGTCAAGCAAGTTGTAAAATAAAAAGTCGGCAAAAGTTATCGCAAGTTACGTTCATAAATTTACTGAAATTTGGGTCTGATGTCATTGAGCTTTTCTCCCAATACTTGAAGTTACGGGGCAATCCACCCACCAAATTGAAGGTATATGAGTCTAGTTTTTAACGCATTAAACCATTCGTTGGTACGACGTCGGGAAAAGAGATATTGCCTTTTTTCGAAAGGGGGCCCCCTTTTGGGACCCTTCGATTATCGTTTAAAATACATTACCCCTTCGATTAGTACCAATATATCGCAAGTCGGTTTTAAAT
>NW_026719607.1:0-10923 GCF_029784015.1 Lycium ferocissimum
ATACAAAGGACATGAATTTCTTTTTATTAGCTTTATTTAATTAAATACGCATCATTCTTGAAAATATGTTTATAAAGTATACTTTGCATTTATATTTACATATATAAGAAAATATATTGCAATGTGAATTCAAGAGTGTTTGTAGCAAGAACGGACATAGAAAATAACCTTTGAAATGTTATAAAGACATGTCCTTGAAAATCAATAAAAGTGAATTTTATGGAGTTGATCGGTTTTCCTCAAGTTAACTAACCATTATTAAACTAAATCTCACTAATCCTCCTATAGTTCACCTAAGCTAATTGAGAACAAAATAAAACGAAGTATTAATCAAACAATCAAATACACAAAGAAAATAAAATGTAAAGAAATTCAAATGTATTTGGCCCATTTTTGGGTGCTAGCTCGTCGTCCGTTCACCTGCTTGGTCTTTGGCTTTGGCCCAACTTTTCTTTTCATGTTGTCTTCTTGGACAGTCTGGACAAAGGAAGGAGTGGTGTTTCGTCGGGCCTTGGCCCAGACCGAGACGGCGGAGAAGACGACGAGTCGCTTGGACTCGTATGCGAGATGTCATGCATAGAAACGAAAAGAAAAGGATTAGTATGTAGTCAATAAATAAGACTAGACAATGTGTAATGTAATTCAATAAATAAGGCTAATCAATACTTACTGCCACTGTTTCTATTAGCATTGACCAAACCGAAAACTTAAGCTCATGGACGAAGGACAATGGACTCAAATGAAATAACATGTTCTTATATTTCAAGCCACCTAAAGTATAATTATTATGGTCATAATAGTTACCTAATCATATTTAAGCACAGTAACATATTTCGAGGATTCAATAATATTTTACCCAGAAAAAAAAAAAACAGACACAAACAGTAGCTAAACACATCAACATTCAAACTAGCATACGTTTTGCCTTAACTCTCAATATGGCAGCACTAAAACGTATAACAACCATTCAAGAACTTATACCAAGTCTGAATTTCCATTCGAACCTTTAAAGATAGCAACTACACAACTTGAACATGCAGCAACTAATCCTCAACGTGGAACATCTTGCAGTTGAACTCCGGGGTAAACTTGTCGAAAGAACATTTGCAAACTTCACAAAGAAGGGTCGCGGATCTCTTTCCTGGGACTCCTCCGCCTACGTCTACAAACACGTGCTACGTAGGTTAATTCTCTTCCATATCCACCGCTAAACTCTACTCCCGGCAATTCCTTTCACAATCTTCGTGTCCTTTCCTATATCCCGTCTTTCGAATAACCGAGCCATGGTTGACAAATCGAGTGTAATTACGGTATTTTTTGTCGGTGTTTGGACGAGTTTAAAAGTGCGGTGTGTGGTCGATTTTGCAAGCTGGAGCTTGGAACAGTCGATACGGACGTGGGTTTTGATGTGGAGGTGCTTTCAGTCGGGTAGTAATTTGCTTGGGTATCAGACGGTGGCAAGGAGACAGTGGAGTCGGGTAAGGTTCGACGTAATAGTGCGGTAATAAGCGGTCGGTTGGATGGTTAAAGACGCGGTGGCTTGGCTCGCTTATGTCCTTGGACATTCATAACCCAAGAAGAAGCGCATCTTCTTTCTTCTTTTTAAGCCCACCGATGTAACGGCATTGAATGGCTTTGTTTACGGCTCGCAAAGCGGTAAGATCTGAATTTTCCCGCATTTGATTCCTTCTTCCAAGGCTTCTCCCATTCGTGACAACTTCTCGTGAATTTCGTCATTCCATCATACCTATCATTTTCTCATAAAATAAAATACTGGCATTCAATGAAAATGCTTGATCATTTCTCCTCACAATTCTGGGGTTGAACCCCAACGCTTCTCGACCTCCAACGCAAAGGCATACTCACGAACGACTCAGTGGGACTTCTTGGTTAACTTAGTCATATGAGACTGCTCCGGTGTGATGTCGGTGTCGAAAACCGAATCGGTCCATAAAGTCTTGGGCCATGTCACTCCAACCATGCCATTTACGAACGTCCCGTCGTGTATACCCGACCAAGAGCCTCGCCGTATAAGCCTCACGAATAGCTTCATCCTTATGTTCAGTCTCCGCCTACTCCAACCAGCTTTGTCACAATAGGCCTTAAGTGTGTGAGGATCGCAGTTCCATTGAAAGTATCAAACTTCGGCGGTTTGTAGCCTACTGTAAGTCAACATCAGTCGAACACACGGATCCTCCGTATTCTACACTCTTAGTTCCCCTAGAACTCGGGAGGTTTCTCATTGCTTCCTCGAGATTTGTCGGATCTCTTTTAGCAACATATCGTCCGCCCTTGCTTTTTCCTCTTTCTCCATTTCCTCGTATCGATCCACTTCGGGCCGGAACTCGTGGATTCTGGTTGGTATAGGCTTGTTCCGCCCGCATATCACTGAGGAACATATCGCGTGTTGGGAGTGGCAAACGTGCCCCTTGCATATGCTGGGTTGGATAAATTTGGACAAATGGGAGTGTTTTTGGACCGGAGGTGGTGTGTTATAAATGGTGTTTGTAGGTAGTTGGTTTGGTGGGTTTGGAGGTAGTGGTAGCGGCGATTAGTGTTGGTAGGTAATGGAATACAAGTGTGAATTCGCGATTGATTTTGGTGGGTTGACGGGTGGTGGATTGGGAAGCCGTAGGTATTGTAGTAGGTGGTTGATTTTGCGGATAGTATAGACGGAGGATGGATTCGGTGGAAGGGAAAGTTGTTGTTGGCTAGTGCGCATTTTGTGGAGGAAAGTGTTCGACCTGGGGATTCAAGTGATGGAAAACGGGGTGGATTTGGTGACAGCTTCTAGGTTCGGGAGGTGGACTTGGGAGTGTGATGGATAAGTTGGTCGTGTCCCTAACCCGATTTAGTTAAATACGTAGGTCTGCCATTTCTTGAGTCGGGCGTGCGATGTGTTCGTCATGTTGCATAGTATTTCATGTTGGGACGTCTCGGGAGGACTGCCAGGGATCACAATGTTTTCAAACCAAATAAAGAACGGATGCGGGATCGGCTTACGATGATTTCCTTCCTTGCACAAGCCGGTGCACGTCGATAATGATGACGTTTTTGATCTTGTACCTGCAAGGTCGTGCCGCCGAGTGTCAACACGAATCAACCTTTTGGGGATAATAAAAATAAAAGAAACACAATAGTGCAAGTGGTGTCAGTCTAGGTAAAGTCATGATCACGTAGAGTCAAATAAATCATGTAGCAAATAATTCATCAAATAAAGTCAAACAAGTTGTCAAACAAATGTACATGGATATATCAAACAATAACGCGTCCTAATATGCATGTGACCTCTTTGGTGCCGTAGGTAGGCCTAACGTTTGTTTGAAGGCAAAGTGTGCCATAATACGTCATTCCATTACTTTTGATTAATTAAACAAATTCTATTTCCCAAAATAAAGTACAAAATGTAATATTTATTACATATTAAATGAATACAACATAAAGTATTTCCTAATACAATTTCTACATCTAAATGTACAGCTCCATTTTGTGATGTCCCTTTGAATTCGGCATTTGTCAGTACTCAACGTTGATCCATACCGTCATAGAAATGTTAGTTGTTCCCCCCCAAAGTTTAATCGATTAAAGCAAATAGTCAATATTTAGGCATTACCCTTCAAACATGCACATAAAGTATGATTTAGTGTCACTTGGGGTCGTGGACCCACTCGAGCGGACGTGGTAAAGTCATCTAACGGATTTAATACACTGAATGGTATTAAACCTCCTAGGTGCGGAAATGTATGCCCCAAGTAGCGGGAAAGCGTTGGTTTAGCTCTATCTTAGGTCGACTAAGAATCGGTTTACTAGACGCAAGGTTCCCGAGCTGACTACTTTTGAGCGTGAAGGCTACGCGGTCACCGTATTCGGACACCCCGCGCATATGCCAACTCTCCTAAAATTTGGGATTTTTGAAAGAAATTTGCTGGCGCGCAAAACACACCGCGTGTACGTGATAGCCAGCGAGTTTCGTGTTGAGAAATATGAACGGGATGGACAAGCTTTATATCAAAACAAGAACTCATAAACATTTAATATCAAAACAAAAGAATACGTAAGCGCTTATATCAAACAAACAATTAATAAGTACGTAAAAATCGCTAACAATCAATAAAGCAATTAAAGTAAACACACAAAGCCTATTACTAAGTCCGTTATGGTTAGAACCTAAGTGAGTCCCAAGAAATGCTTAAGTTTGTCATACCCTATTTTAACCAGGGTCAAAATAGTTTATAACATCCCGGTAATTCCGGGGTTAATTAAAGTTAAGAGTCGCCACCTAATTAATTATGGTGAATTAGGGCACCTAAGGTTAATTAAAGCTATTATCTAAAGTTGATTTTAATTTTAAAGTCTACGAAACCAAAAAGATTCTAGATACGGGTTCAACTAACCTAGAGGGAAGGTGTTAGGCATCCTCTAAGTTCCATTAAAAATGGTTAATCCGACCAGACTTAAATTTAATTAGGCTAAGTGTAAATATAGTTTGGTAGGAAAAAAAAATAATAACTTTATAAGTATCGTTAAAGTTATAAATATAATAATATTGTTTAAAATAAGTTTTGTAGAAAAATATAATAGTTTGTATAAGAGAAGAGCCTTAACGGCTATTTAAAATATAACTTGTAAAAGTTGTTCTGAAGAAGGGAATATAATGACGTTATTAAAGAATGCTTGTAAATATTATTAATGCTCAAATAGAAATACAATAATGTTATTCGAAATAAGATTTGTAGTAGATATAGCGATTTGCATAAAAGGGAACTTTAAATACCATTTAAAGTAAATTAAAGAAATGTAATAGATTTTAACAAATTTGAACTTTGACTAAAATAATATTAATAATATCGATGCAAATTAAATATAGCTTTGCTTTTATAAAGATGTGAATTGCTTTCTCTTTATTTAGCTATGTTTGGCTAAAGTATGCATAATTGATTCAAAACTTAGAAAGTTATTCATAAAAATATATTTGATTTTATGCTCGTATATTAGTGATGTTTCAAAATTTCTAAGATAGTAATAAATAGGACATAACTCCCTTAATTCAAAATATGCTATTTAACTACAATTATTCTAGAAGGATAAATATTAGGAGGATCACAAAGAAACTTTAATATAAAAGAAAATGAGATCTCCGGAATTAATTATTAGTTTTCTTAAATTAACTACCTATTATTAAACTAAATCTCACAATTTGCTAAAGTTCGTCTAATCAAACCAAAAGGAAACAAGTAAAATATTAGTAATGTAATTTCAAATTAAATGCGCAAGCAAAAACAAAATAAAGGAATGAAATGATTTAAATGATTAAATTTCATTTAAGTCCGCCATCGTTCACCGTCTTGTTGGGCTTTGGCCCATTTTGGGTCGTCTGTTATGCCATATGGGCCCTCGCCCAATATCATTTTTTTCGCACAGTGTTGGATGACTCGTAGAAATACGTTGGGCTTGCACCCAACACCGAACGCGGGAGATGGGGACGAGTCGCTTGGACTCGTGTGCGAGGTGGTCATGCATAAAAATGAAAAGAAAAGGATTAGTATGCGACCCATAAATAAAGCCAAACGTATATAATGCAAAATCAAAACAAGGCCAATAGCTTTCAACTAATCGGAGGAACGCCATGGTTAATAAATTAATGACTTCTAAACAAGCAACAAGAAAAGAAGTTGAAGCAAGTATGCAAGGTATGTAGCATAAAGCAAACACGTAGAATTTTAAAAACTTGTAATAAAAACGGGAATGAAATTGTATTCGGTCCAAAACAAGAAACCAAACCGATGATAGGTAAAACAAAAGATAAAATAGGCAACAGACAACCACCATCGACATAGTTCCAAAATTCGCAAGTTGCATTTTACATCGGTAGACATAAGCATGCAATCAATAGTGATTTCTACTTTTATTCGCCAAACGTTATGTTACATTCCCCGCTTTCCTTTTAATAACACGAGTAATTGAACGGGAGAATGGATTGAATGGAACTCCATATCTTGAACAAAAGGATCTTTACTGAGTATCATAAGCAATGTGCTTCGACTCGACAGAAGCGAATTCTTCGACTTAAAGGAAACATTTATACTTCAAACACAAAAAAAAGCCAATATGTACGGGTCTTTCACCCGAACTTACTGAAGTGTGTTTATTGTTTAAATCTTATCTAGATAGAGTTTACTGCACTGCATAAACTTTCGCAATGACGTAATGTGAAAGATCTTTGCTACTTTTCCAAAAAAAAAAAAAAAAAAAAAGCCTTTAGACCAAATGCAAAAGCTTCTAAATTATAATAAAGGACTATAGACACATCGATATTGCAAATGTACCTCAATTCTACGTTAAGCGACAGTAAAAGCTCCCCATACAAAGATTACTTGTTCATAGTTCGAGATTAGCTCACTGGGTTCGAGCAAACACTCGAGGTTACACAAATTATGCGTGTCAATTAACTCCACTAATCGTACATGACTTAAAATGTCTTCGTTGAGATTCAACTCTTAAAACGAAATTTAGTAAGCCTTCCGATTCCTCAAAATACATATATTTATCCATATAGCGTAAGGTTTGACGGTCAAGATTCAACAGTAGTCTTATGCTGGCTATCAGGTGCCTGTATAAAAAGTTATCTATGGTTCGTAATATGCAATACGAATCATACTTCAAGACCAATGGATACAAGTAAGATGCATCAATCAAACCCAACCATACGTGTCGCTAAATAATATCACCAAGCACTACGCTTCTGGAATAGATTTACGATACGATCATTTTACAAACCAAATAACTACAAGAATTGAGTCATTACCATACACTCATATTAGTAATCGGATGGATATCTAATTGAATATTAATCCGAAATAGCAACTATAATGACCTAACTAAATTACAACAATAAAACCCAACATCCGAACTAAACATGAATCACAAACACACTAAAGATATTCAATAAAACATGAACTAAAGAATTGTCGAACATAAAAGTAGAACAAACCATAAACAAAGACAAAAACACTTATACGACTATCGAAACCACTTCGGCAAAATAACTAGTCATCACGTCGAATCGGAATCATATTAAATTAGGCGAATCTAACCACATCGATTTACGTAGAGAAACGTAATTCTAGCACTGTGAGAGGAGAATTTTTCCAATTGCTTAAGGACAAAGGAATGGGCGTCGACGTCGTCGGGACCTACGTCCGAACACGGGCGAACCCGACCCGATTAAACAACCCGAATTTCGAATGTAAAACGAAAGTAAAGTAATATGTCCCTTGTATTTGTAGTGACGCTATCTTTTTATCGTCATCTTCCCCTTTCTTACCGAGGGTTTAAGGAGTATTTATAGGTGATAAAAATGACTAGGTTTTTTGTTTTCAAATTTTTGCGGGATTTCAAGGGTGTCACCAAGTTGAAAAATCGAAAATGAATCCAAAACCCCCCGTCGAATCCGAAAACTTCTCGCTTTGTATCCGCAAACTTTTCGCATAAAAGAAAGAAAATCTTCGTCGTTTCGTGTCGACTCGAACGTCAAGACGAGAAGGACAATTTTTACGTGGAAAGAAGGCGCAGTCCGCCATGGTTGAAAACAAAGGTGGTTTCTTGCTTGGAAGAGGAAAGAGACAAGAAGCTTGTACGAAAATGGCATTGCTCGAATCGCCATGGTTAAAGCGGAACTTCCATTTTGCTGAAAAATACAAAAAGAGAGAGAGATGAGAAAGACAAAGGAGGGAGCGTATGAGAGAGGAGGGAGTATGCGGATTGCACGAAGATAGCATCTGTTCGCTTCTGCCATGGCTGAAGAAAGAAAGGAAAAAACAAACTTTGTTGAAAGAGGAAAATGATGACAAAGATGCGGCTAGGTTTTGCATTTCTTCGACTACTGAATCAGTTTAGAAGACGTGTGGGCCGGGTCGGGTAGAAATAGGAATGGGCTGAAGAATTCGGATTGGGCTCTGGTTTTATTGGTCCGAAATTGGGCTTCACATGTTGGTCCGAAAATTGTGGCCCTTTCTCCTTCAATCTTAATTCTTTCTTGGGTTTATAATTTAGCAACTAGTACCATATATACTATACGAAGACGATTAATAATTAGTATGTACAAAATAAAGATTTAAAGTATAATTAATTTAACGAGTGCAAATCCCAAAATGAAGCGATGACGAACAATTAAAAAAAATTGTGATAAAGTAAATACTATTGATGCTGATAGTGGGATAGTGAAAATGAAAGTAATGACATTAATAGTAGTAGAAATAGTAGTGAAAATAAAAATACTTAGCTCGTCAATAAATTTAGAAACCCGAGGAAATAAATTAAAATAAAGGAGGGACAAAATTGGGTGTCAACACCTTCGATTAATGAAAGTTCTTTCAATGTTAAATAAAATTTTGTTACTGTTTTATGCCTTATACTTACTAATTTTGCAAAGCAATTGCACAAGACTAAGAATTGCACAACAACAACATTACAGCCAACATTGTCAATTCATTCCACAAAATGCCAACACTAACAAGTGCAACCTCGCTAACAATATGCCAAAAGCACCAAAACTTACTACTACAAAATAACCCCTAACAACATGCCAAACTACAACAAGAGCTTAGGGCAACTTCATTGAAACACCTCTAAAAAAAAGTTTTGAAATAGAAAACTTACTACTACAATACAAATACACAATAACGAAATCAAAGAACTTTCTCCCTTTTCTTGGACTTAGCCAACTTGCTCTTCCACTTCTTCTTTTTCCTTCATCTTCTTAATGTCTCTCCAAAATTTTCTAGTTGAATTCACGTTGTTCATATTAGTTTTGCTTTCCACGGAGTTTGTTGACTATAGTATGCTTGTAATCATCTTTTCTAAAAAGCTCCAATTTATTTCAAGTTCACCAATTCTTCCCACCAATTTAGGAATAACAAATTTGGATCTTGGATCAATGTCAAGATCCTTCCAAAGATAAAATCATACGATCTAGCACCTTAAAATGTAATAAAATCAATAAAAAAAATCAATCTTTCAACTCTTCAAAGTTCAATATTTGAAAGGCAAATTCACTTTTCAAAGTTCAATTTTTGAAATAAATTTCACTTACACCATAATACGTACAACTCCAATATCTTTCTACCGGTTTCCGGGTCCAAGAAGTCAACAATGGCAAAAGAAATCCATGTTTACATCGCACATCCTTCAAATCATGATCATACCTTGTTTACAAAACTTACTTAAGCCTATTTTAGCCATTGTATAACAATCTTTACCGAAAAGAGAAAAAAAAAAATAAATTAAGCAAGATCTAACGAAATGAAAGATTACGCAAAAAGCAACAAAAAAAAAAAAAAGGTGAATCCGAGCGATTTTACGCTTAAAAAACAACAATACTTGAGTTTATATAGTGAACAAGCTAAATAAAGTTGAATTTAGTTACCTTTGATTAAAAAACAACGGTCGGCTCCGATTGGGGGGTGTTCTTTAGCAATTTAGGGAGTTAGTGGTTCTAAATGTTTAGGACGGATGGGTAAACGTGGGTGGGTGAAAATTTGAACTTAACCATTGGGATTATTAATTAGGATTGTTTAATTGATTATCCATTTTTTTTAAAATTATAATGGCCCTTTCTACTGCCTCCCAAAGCGCTCAAAAAAGTGGAACAAAAACGCCCCGAGTTCGGGTCTCCGTAGGGTAATTTAATTCACTTTTAAGACGTTAAGCGTGAAAAGGGCGTTGTATAGTTTAATGGATATCGACATTCATAGTTAAGGTTGTTTTGATGTATTTTGCCAAATATTTTTGGTGGTGGAGTACTTTTTTTTCATAAGTACTTATCCACTAATTATATTATTAATATAGTCAAGTAAATATCTTCTAGTAAAAAGACATTATCACATGACTACACATGGAGCAAAGATAAAGAATTAAATATTTTATCCTTTCTCAAGGTCCTATTATTAAAATATTAATAAATCAGGGAATATTTTTATAAAAAAATTAATATATACATTAATATTTCAAAAAAAAAAATTTACAAAACATATTTCATCAAGATCTATTTTTTTTTTTTCCCCAAACCCAAAATATAAATTTTTTTTACTATTATTTCTCAAACCAAAAAGATAACCCCCTTTTTTTAAGAGAAAATAATTTCATCTTTACAATAAGGAAAATTCCATTTATAAATTAACTTCCCATATCATTTTATAATTTAAAGCATACACAAAAGTATAGAAATTTTTTCTATATAAAATCATATTTATGCTTTTCACAAAAAAGGGGGTTTAATTAAAAAAATACATTATCAAGGCTATATATAATAGTTTCAAACTCGTCAAACTTTTTGGGTCTTATATCTATAACCTCATGTACGACGTTAATCCTCCGAATCCACATGATCAACTCGGACGCATCTTAACGTAAGCGTACGGGTGTAAAAAAGAAGATGGCGGTTTTATTTTATAAAAGTTTAAATTTTACCTTTTCATTATTTCATCTCAATTTTTTTTTTCCAAAACTCTCAACTTCAAACCTTTGCTTCTTTTTTTTCTTTTTTTCAACTTCTTCGATTTCTTCAATTCTTTTAAACATGTCTTCCCCTTCTTTCAAAATATTTCACTAGAAAAGATCGTCATTTCGACGCTTTTCCCCCCCATGGGCACCCAAAAAAACCTAAGAATGCCTCCCAAAAAATTTGGCGCGAAATTTGTCGGGTTTTCCGGCCCTTTATCTTCGCATCTTCGTCCCGGGTTTATATTTGGCACAAATATCTAGATTTAGGTCATTTACACTTTACTTCTTATCACTTTCATCGCACTTTTAACGGAATTGTCGATATGTTTGTTGGGGTTTTTAAATAGGGACAACAAGGGCCAACGTGGTATTCCGGGAACAGTGATTCCAGGTATATACGACGATTGAATGCGGGAGAAATTC
>NW_026719608.1:0-23478 GCF_029784015.1 Lycium ferocissimum
TCTCAATATTACCATTTTGCCCCCCGACCTTCCGTTTTTTCCACGGCCCTTTTGCAAATTTCTTCTTGCCCTAGCTCTTCAATATTTCCGTCCAATAATATTCACAAATAATATTCATAACCAACTTATGCACTAAAATAATTTTGAAAATGGTCTCGCCCTTAACTTTCCCCGACGACTTTGAAATATCCAAACGTACAAAATACGGGCTATAACATTTTTAATGTTCGAATGCGTTTCGAATTGATTGTGGATATTGTTGGAATGATTGTTGGTGTTGTTGTGTTGTTGAATTTGGCCGAGTTGAATTCGCGGGGTTGGTTTATTTTCAGGGGAAGTGCTGCCCAAATTTCCGTAGGATTATGTGTTAGTTGGAAATGAACTCCTAAATGCTTATGGTTGACGTTGGTATTTATTGATGTTATGTAGATCTTGGAGAATTCGGGATATAGATTTGATTTGGATTAGCGTTGTGTGCGAGCGAGGTATGTAAAGCTTAACCCTTCTTTCTTTTGGCATGTCTTAGTTGTACATAAGCTACGACACGAGCCTCAAGGAAATTCTATTCTTACAATCCGAGCATGTCTATGATTCGCGTCTGTCTCTCGGTATTCGTACGTTGATGTGAGAAAAATATTGGCTTTGATGTTTTTTGGAATAATTGATTTTTCTTAAAATTGCATAAAAGTTTGGTTTTCAAAAGAGCTTTATTTTTATACGATGTTGAAACTACGAACGTTCCTAACTTTTGACTAAGGGCTCGGATTGCCTCGATATCATTGTGGGAGGTTGTATGGCGTGTGATGAGTATGTTTACCATAGGCGGGCCCGGTTCGGGTCGACACTCGTCCGTGGGCTCCGCGACCTTCCCTTGTACATTTCTGATGACGATTGAAGGAGTTTGGTATGACGATTTTCCCGATTCCCGAGTATGGCCATTTTACTTACCCTTGAATCTATGATAATGATTTTATGCATATGGTTACTCACGACTCTGCTCGTACTTTTTGTTGGTACATCTTTCACCGGATCCCGGGCCGGTTATGTTGTCGTGCGCACTATGATATATTCGGTGTTATCTTGTGTTGCGGTTCCGAGACCTCGCCATAGGGCCGGGTTCCGTTTATGGAGTTATGCCGTGATATGGCTTATGATGTGTTGTGATGATGTGTTACGTTCGGGATTGTACGGAGATTTGAAACCTTTCTTCGTGTAAGTGCCGTGTTATGGCGCCATCGACGCGGGCGACCATATTTTCGTGTCTCTATGCATGCTTTCTATTTTGAAAATAAACATTTGGTATTTTGGAAATGTACTTACTTTCGGTACTTGTTTCGAGTGTGACTCGATTTGTTTTATCGTATTTTCTCGCTTTGCATACTCGGACATATTTCGTACCGACCCCCTTTCTTCCGGGGCTACGTTTCATGCCCGGTACGGACGACAGCTTTGGTGACCCCTACGCTTAGGACACCTATCCTGCCGTGTTGGAGTGTTCCTTTCATTTTCGAGCCTACATTTTGGTATATACTCGTTCGGGCATTTGTATGTATTTGTTCGGGGGGCACGGCGGGGCCCGTCCCGTTATATGAGTCCGTTGGTTTGTTTAGAGGTCCGTAGACGTATATGTGGGTTATGTGCCTATCTGTGCATGTGGGTGTGTTTGTATGTTATATGTTTTGGGCCAACGCGCCATCTGATAGCCTTGTCGGCTTCCGATATATATGATTGAGTTCGAGATGTGTTTGAAACAGTTGATATTTGTATACGCGTGTGTGTGATTCGTGTGTGTGATTGTGTGTGTGTTTGGGTGCCCAACTCGGGCACTAGTCACGGCCTACGGGGTTGGGTCGTGACATGTGAAGGATGGAAAAGGGTGAAGAACCATTATGTATATACGTACTGGGGATCGTTGGAAGTGGTCTTGGAAGGGAACTGGGAGGAATAGGTTAAGGAACATAACCATTATACTCACTAGCGACAAAGTCATATTGGATAAGCACTCGAAATATAACGGTAAGGGAGATGGTGACAAGAATGTAAGGACTAAGGAAGCTGACCAATGTACCGCGACGAGTCAGTACAGTGTATATCCAAGACCAACAGGTAGTAAAAAGAGTAGCCCAAGAAAGTGCGAAGGGATAAACGCAGCGGGAAGGTTGTACGCGAAAAGGTAATTACCCACTAAGAGGAAAATAAGGGGCGAGATAAAGAGAATACCGCAAGACGATAAGTAGTGATGGCACGACAAGTCAAGACCACAATAAGGGAGACAAAATGAGAACGGGATAAATCGAGAGGACGGGAGGACCATATCGAGAATCGGACGTACTTTATGTAAGTTGTACAAGGACAAGCTGATGCCATCGTAAGTATTGGTATGTTAAGAATAAGACTAAGTAAGTATTTGATTAGAAGAGCAAAGGTGTAGCAAGGACAACGCAGTCAGGTGATGTTTCGAGTACGTTACGTAAAAGTGTAACGATAGTTTAAGCCAAATACTAAAGAATGAGTGCCGAGGACACGAGGCACGATTATGGTTGGACTAAGGATCTAGTTCGATACCGGAAGTAAGATAAGAGAAGGGAAGACAGACAGGACATAAGGACTAGTAAAGCGACGTTGAGGCATCTCTTGGGCCAATCAATATCTTCGTATATTCTTGCGGAGAGTCTTGCAACATAATATGTGACGAGAGTGAAGAAAGGAGAAAGACCTTCGAGCTAAAGGTATAAAAAGGGTGTTAGCAAAGATAATGAATCCAAAAGGACACTTGGAATGACAGTGACAGCTGTAGTAAGAAAGAACAGCGAATAGCAGTTTGGGAAAAGTTTGAAGGAAAGAAAGAACGCTGTTCTCGTGAATGGAAATAAAAGAGTCCACCGGATGTTAGAAGAAGGCTTATAGACCACTAAGTAGTCTAAGCATGAGAGCATATGCTATGAAATTATATGAATCATCAACGCAAAGCCATATCCAACTATGCTTATAAAAATAAAAATAAAATTTACATGTAAAGTCGACACAAAGAAGAGGGGCCGACGAAAGGATAATAGGAATGGAGATACGAACATTTGTGTTGTAAGATAATCGTAAGGGAATAAGAATTTTCATGGCCCCCATGCTTCCGATGTTGTATGGCAAAAGTTGAGGGTAGTAACCAAAGTGCAAGAAACGAGAACCGAATTGATAAGCTACAGACAATCACCGCAAAGGCATGACCAAGAGCAACCCTTGTGCGAGGAATAAAGGATTAATTATAGAACGGAATAAGTATGGGTATAGAAAGTAAAGGTAGCATGCGAGGTACCCAAGCTTAAGGAGTAGCCGTATTATGAGAAAGGAAAGATGCGTTTCCTACGGATGCCCTATACTAAGACGAACAAGTAAAGTACATCAAGGAATAGGCCAGAGGAGCAGAGAAATGTGGCCGTGAGTTACGAGTCCACCACAGGACGATAAGCGATAAAGTAAGGCTATCACCAATAACAAGTAAAGGTATGATCATAACTGTCTTTGCAATCAATGCTGAGTACAACACAAGGATAAAAGAGTATGACGTACAAGGGGCATTAGTTGAATTTCGGTCAAATACGCGAAGGCAAAGGAGTGGAAAGAATGGATTGCAGGCAACAAAGGAGTTAAGTAGGAATAAGAAGAGATTGACGTATGTGTTAAGGTATGATTAGACGACTGATAATCAGACCCAAAAAGGGGGATGACTATTCCTAAGAAGAAGAAGATGCTACACCCCCGTACTTCCCGTACCTTGGGATCCGTGAAGATATGGTCAATAAAGATGCAAAGTTATAGGTGCTTGGGTTACGATTATAAGGATCCGAGTTTACGTAATGGTCATGGAAGGATTTAGAAGACCGGTGCATTAAGGGATCGATGAATGAACTATATGTGATGGCTATGTGTTTTAGAGCTTCCCCGAGGTGCTTAGGAGACCCGTACGACTAGTTGAACATTCGAGAGATGAATGTTCTAAAGGGGAAAAGGATGTTATATCGCATTTCGCACGTTGAGACATTCCGAACTAGTTGTGAAAAATTGAGGACAAGACAATTTTGCAAGACGAGGTAGAGGCTTGTGACCTATTCGGTCTTAATAATAAGTCGCTCATAAATATTATTATTGGCATGGAATGTTAAGGGCAAGGTTATATTTTTTTCCGGCTTTGCTAAAAAAAAATGCATGAGTCGCATATTCATCTTTTGTTGGAATGGAGCATTAAGGGTAAACTTGGAATTTGGAAATTTTAGTTCATGACATGTTGGAGTAGGTCCCACCCATGGTGGGCCAATTGTTTCATGCCATGGAGTGGTGCATGTGTACACCATGTATTGGTAAGGGACTTATGTGTACATATGTGGATATTGGAGGACCATGCAAGACTTATTCATCTTTGTGACTTAAGAAATTTCTAGAGAATTTGAGAAAATTGAAGAAAAAAATTGGAGGAAAATAGGGGCACATGACCGGCCATGTGCCCCATTATTATATATATGTGTGTGTGATGAAAACATAAGGCAAACATTCATTTTTCAACCTTAGAAATTTCAAGAACCATGGAGAAAGAGAGAGAGAGTCCATTCGGCCACACCATGGCCGAATTTGGTCCCAAAAAGTTTGAGCAAGAAAAATTATGTTCTCCTAACTTTTCTACTAATTGAAAGACCCTCGTTAACATGGAGTGGTTTTTGGAGGGAGAAAGTCATTCGTTGTTACAATTTGGAGTCCTAGCCGTGAGTTGGAAGCAAGTGGAAGAGGTAAGGTTCTATCCTTTCCTGCATGTATTATGGACGTTGGAGTGTGTTGTAATGTGTTGAAATGGATAAAATTCATGAAGTTGTGTGTGATTGGTGTGGTATTTAATGGTGGTTGATTGGTGTGGAAGAGACGAACAAATTTTATTTAATAGCATGCTTGTTGTCATTGTGAATTCCATGATGTAAAATGAAGATTTGATGACTCATGTTGAAGTTGTAGTGTTGCTGGCTGTTTTGGAAAATTTATATGATTTTAATATAGTTTCTTGTATTTATGGAAATAATGTTGTAAATGTGTGGATTATGAGTGCCATTGATGAATTTGGAAGGAAGAAATGTATTGTCGTTGTTCCTATGGAAATTGGTGATTTCGGGTCCAATGGTGTGTTGGATGGATTATTTTGAATATTGTATAAGTTGCTTGGAATGTTCTTAAATCGTGTTTGAATGGTCTCGGGTTAATACTTGAACGTATGATCAATAAAGTTGGCTTGATTGCATGCGGTTTATTTGAATGTAAATGTAATTTCGATGGTTATGTAGAAAAGAATTGCTAATGCTAGAATGTGATTTGAATTGATTCTTAATGTTGGTAGTATTGTTGTGGATGATTGTTTTGGCCGAGTTGAATTCTCGGGGTTGATGGATTTATAGGGGAAATGCTGCCCAAATTTCCGTAGACAAAGTGTTAGTTTGAAATCGGATTCTTAAGTGCTTATGGCTAATGGTTGATATCTAATGACGTGATTGTAGATCATGAGAAGCCAAGGCATAAGTTTGGATTAGCCTAGGGAGCGGCCAAGGTATGTTAAGGCTCGTCCCTTTCTTTCAAAGGCATGATTCTTAGATTGCGATTTCATAAATGCTTCCATAACTTTGTTGTTTTCAAAAGTTTTGTTTTCAAAAGAATTTTGTTCCTAAACGAGTCCGAAACTACGAACGCCCGTAACTTTCTCAGATGGGCGCGGATCGCTTCAAAACCATCGTAGAAGATTTCATAACGAGTAATAATCTTTATCTTTCATAGGCGGGCCCGGATCGGGTTGATGCTCGTCCGTGGGCCTCGCGACTTTCCCTTGTTGGTTCTAACGACCTATTTGTGAAAAGAATTCTGAAATGTACGGCCTCTTTCCAAAACGGAGGTTTATGACTCCGTAAGCTTTAATGACAACAACGATGGATATGTTTTACAATGACAACGATGATGTCAAAAATGAGAATATTTTCCTACGATGAATATGATGATGATGATTCCATGATTAAAGGTTCCAAGGCTATGATTTCTATGACGATATGAGAATGTTGAGCCAATTCTTGATATCTCGATTTTAATCATGAGTGATGACTATTTTTTAAAGATTCCAAAGTATATGAATTGATGCCTTATGATCCTATTTTACGTTCCTCGTGAAGTTATTCTTCGTTGAATGAGCCTCACCTTATAATAATCGTTCCTTCGAGGCGAGACAAGCGACCATGATTATTCCATAATACAATCGGAGGTTACCGACCTTACGTCACTCCGATAGATACATGACTTTCTTTGGGCTCTCATGCATGCTACTTATATGATATATGAATATGATATATGTATATGATATATGTATATGTATATGGGGAATATGGGAAAGGGCGAGAGCGTTATATACGCGTAACCACGATCGCCTGGTATAATATGACATGATACCGTCCGGACGCGGGATGCCGGACGCGGGATATGTGATTATGGATCGGGCTGCACATTCCGAACAATATATTATATGGATCGGGCTGCACGTTCCGCAGCACTAAGCATGCATGGTTCCGCTTAAAAGGCACTCAGATGTACAGGTTACTCTTTTATTACATATATATGGATCGGGCTGCATGTTCCGCAGCAATATAATATATATATATGGATCGGGTGGCGGGTCCACACACTGCGCGAGCATGGCTCCGCCAAAAAGGGCACCTCGGATGTGCGAGTTACTCTTTTATCTCATGAAATGCCCTATGTTTTCATCTTGTTAGTACTCGTGCGTTTTGTATCCTCTAGAATGTTTTACTCATGCCTTACATACTAGGTACATCGCTCGTACCGACGTCCTTCTTGTGGGCGCCGCGTTTCATGCCACGCAGTGTATACGGACAAATGGAAGATATTCTTAGAGGATGCTCCAGCGGGGTTGGCGAGCTCCATTTCATTCCGGAGTGTTGCCGAGTCAGAGTATCTACGTTATAGTATCTGGAATAAAGTTAGAGACTTTGCAGACAGAGTCACGTGGATAGCATGTCAGTCTTGTAGCGGCCCTGCAAGCCGATGTGTCATCATGCATTATGTTATAAAGATCATATAATTGCCGTTTTTGCGCGATTTGAGAATAACGAACATAATGTTTTTGAGAAGCTTTCATTATGCATTTCATTTCGTGGTTTAAGAGTCCAGTGAGATTATGAATATCACAAGAACTAGCGGGTTCGCTCGGCTCCGAGTAAGGGGTCGGGTGCCCATCATGCCCCATCGGGATTGGGGTGTGACAGCAGGTAGGCCTTACTAGTTTAAGTCGGGGGTTACTCCTCAAAGTTTCAGATTTAGAGTGGTTTGCTCGGGCCTAGTTTGGCATCGAGCGCCGATCACGCCACTCTAGATTGGGGGCGTAATAGAGATTGGGTGGTCAGGCTTCAGACAAAGTTCGTGCTCCAGGGGTACACCATGCTGCTGCTGTGGCCCCATGTTTAGATGAAGCTGTAGGGCTTGAGGTATTTCCTAGACCAATGGTAGGGCCGGTGATGAGCATGATTTGTTTTGGCGGTTCACTTAGATGAAGACTCTGGTCTTCTATGGAACTAAGGCTAAGGATGCGTATGAGTTTATCATGGACTTCGTGAGAGGCACCATCAGATGGGGACGGTAGATAAGTATGGTGTTGAGTTTGTGATCTTCCAGCTCTTGGGTGATGCCATGTTATGGTGGAGGGCTATTGTGGAGTGTAGGTCAGCGGGATTGCCTCCGTTGACATGGACTCATTTTTATAGGTCTTCTTAGAGAAGTTTGTTCCGCGTACCTTGAGGGATAGAAGGCAAGATGAGGTTAGGAATATTGAGCAGGATAATTCGTCAGTCGCTGCTTATGAGGGCCGGTTCCATTCTCTGTCTCGTTATGCTCTCCAGCTATTACCTACTGAGGAGAGAGTTAGGGGATTTGTGAAACGGTTGAACACTGCTCTTCAGTTATCAGCTCTTCAACTTGTTGCCCCAGGTGCTTCCTTTCAGGAGGTGGTGGATCATGCTAGGACCGTTGAAAATGTTAGGTAGTATGGTTATAATAAGTACACCGAGAAGTAGGCTCAAATGGGCGGTACTTTCAGTGGCTCTTTTTCTAAGGGCCAGATTTCCCAGTTCTACTCGGGACGCCCTATTTAGTGAACCATGCAGGCTTTAGTTGGAGACCCATCAGGGCCAGTCAGTACTATTCTAGTTAGCCAGGGGGTTCGCAGGCCAGAGTTCCAGACTATGGTGGTTATTAGGCTTCTTCAATTTTTGTTTAGCTTCCGAAGCTGGACCGCGGATGCTTTTGGTGTGGTGAGATGGGGCATTTCAAGAGAAATTATCCCATACTTAGAAAGAGTGGCCAGGGCGCTCAGTACCAGTCTCCTAGGGCTCCAGTTTCATCAGCTAGGGGAGGGGGATCTTATAGTGAAAACCGTGCTCAGACTGGGCATGGAGGTCACACAACTGGTAGAGGTGGCACCCAGCCCAGTAGTGGCAGATTCCAATCAGGTAGAGGTGGACATCAGCTTGGTAGGGGCGAGCTCAGACAGGAAAGGTTGATCGTGGAGTTCACAGGCTAGTGGCAGACGGGCTCATTGTTATGCCTTCCCGTGTAGATTGAATGCAGAGGGCTCAGATGCAGTCATCACATGTAACATCTCAGTCTGTAACCGGATGGCTTATTTATTGTTTGATTCGGGGTCTACATTTTCCTATGCGTCTACATATTTCCCCTATGCATGTATTTACTTCAGTTGGAGACTCTGTGGCTATAGATAGAGCTTATCGGTCTTGTACTGTCATACTTATTGTGTATGGTACCTTGGTTTACTTAGTTATTCTAGACATGGTAGATTCTGATGTCATATTGGATATGAGTTGGTTAGCTCCTTATTATGCAACTCTGGATTGTCCTGCCAAGACAGTCACCTTAGTTATACCTGGGGTGACTAGACTTCAGTGGAAGGGTAACCTTAGTCCTCCCCATAGAAAATTATTTCCTTTATTATGCAAAGAAGATAGTTGATAGGGGGTGTTTGGCTTATTTGGCCCATATTCGTGATACTAGTGCAGAGGCCCATCTATTGAGTCAGTACCGATAGTGTGTGAGTTTGCAGAGGTATTTCCCGCAGACTTGCCAGGCATGCCACCAGTCTGTGATATTGATTTCTGCATTGACTTAGAGCCAAGGACCTGCCCTATTTCCATTCCGCCATATCGGCTGGCACCAATAGAGTTGAGAGAATTGAAAGTACAACTTCAGGATCTTCTTAGTAAGGGTTTCATTCGTCCGTCTGAGTGTCTCCCGGTGGGCGCTCCTGTGCTTTTCGTGAAAAATAAATATGGGACTATGCAGATGTGCATTGATTACCTCCACTTAAATAAAGTCACAATCCGAAATAAGTACCCCATCCCTTGTATTGATGATTTATTTGACCAGCTTCATAGGGCATCCGTGTCTTTGAAAATTGATTTGAGATCGGGTTATCACAAGTTGAAGATTCAGGCCGAAGATAATCCGAAGATAGCCTTCAGGACTAGATATGGGCACTATGAGTTCCTTGTTATGTCATTCGGGCTTACTAATTCCCCAGTTGCTTCTATGGATTTGATGAATGGCATTTTTAAGCCCTACTTAGACTCTTTTGTGATAGTGTTTGTTGATGACATTCTGGTTTATTCAAAGATTAAAGATCATGAAAAGCACGTGAGGGTTGTTCTTGGGTTACGGAGAGACAAGGAGTTGTATGCCAAGTTCTCTAACTGTGAGTTTTGGCTTGAGTCTGTTTCATTCTTTGGCCATGTGGTGTCGAACGAGGGGATTATGGTTGACCCTAAGAAGATTGAGGTAGTGAGAGATTAGGCTAGGCCTACATTAGTGACAGAGATTTGCAGCTTTGTGGGGTTAGCCAGTTACTACCGTCAGTTCTTGAAGGGGTTTACTTCTATTGCTTCGTATTTGACCCGTTTGACTCAGAACGAGGTACCTTTTCAGTGGTACAACAAGTGTGAGGAGAGCTTCCAAATCTCTAGACATTATTGACTATAGCTTCTATTTTATCTTTGCCCGTGGAGGGCAAGGACTTTGTGGTTTATTGTGATGCTTCTTATTCTGGTTTAGATGTTGGTTTGATGCAGGAAAACAAGGTGATTGCTTATGCTTCTAGACAGCTTAAGATTCATGAGAAGAACTATCCCACTCATGATTTGAGTTGGCAGTGGTGGTTTTCTCTTTGAAGATTTGGCGGCACTGTCTCTCTTATGTCCATTGTGGGGCTTTCACCGATCATCGTAGTATTCAGCATGTGTTTACTCAGATGGATTTTAATTTTGGGCAGCGGTGATGGATGGAGTTGCTTACGGATTATGACATCACTATTTTCTATCATCCTAGCAAGGAAAATGTTGTAGCGGATACCTTGAGCAGTAATTTTGCTAGAATGGATAGTGTTGACACCTAATTTTTTACATCCCGTAATATATTTTAATCACTCAGAGTCCTTGAATAATAAATAAAATGAGTTATGCACCTTAGAGGGTTTAAATAATTTTTATATAAATTGTTCAGGTTAATATTTTACTCCTTTAGATTGATAAAGTGGTTTTTATGACATCACAAATTATTTAGAAATTAATTGGTGCCTTTTATGATATTTCTGAGATACTTGTTAGATTAAATTAAAGAAGAAAGCATTTCTAAAATAATCATTTTTTTAATTGTTTAAATTGTCAAAAATCAAAATTAGCAAATTCATTATTCCCTTCAGTTCAAGGAGTTTGAGTAATTAAGATAATTAACCATTTCATCCCTTAATCTTTAATTTTGTATAATTATATAATTTGTCAAATTATTTGTAATTGTCTATAAATGTTTTAATCAGGCTAGTTAATCAATTAGATGATCATTATTGCAAAACTGACATTTAATTATTTAAATAGTTATGACCACAATTAAAATAACAAATTCATGGTTTAAGGAAATTGGGGTCATTTTTGTAAAATTAGCCTCTTTATGGCTATGATTGAAATAACCAGATTTATTGGCTCAAATTAATTATTGTAATTTAATTTTGAATAGGCTAATTCGGCCAAATATGGCCATAATTGAAATAATCAGTTAGATTAAAATCAATTAAGCCCATTTACACAATCGGCCGTTTGAAAATTATTTAATAGGTTAATTATGTCCTAAATTGATTATAATTGAAATATTATGATCAATGATGGATATTTTAGTTTTTGCCCGTTTATTAAATTACCCACTTTACCCTATATGTGTGTATATGTAGCAAATATACATATATATGTATAAGATATACACATGAAGGGCCATCATCATTTTTTCTTATAACTTGGACCGAGTCCAGTCCAAAAATGGACCAAGACCCGACCCAAGCCTAGTACGCATCGGCTTAAGGGGAATATACCACTTTAAACATTTTTTCATCCATACCAAACGACCCATATCCCTCCCTCTTCTCTCTCTTTCCCTTTCTTTGCAAAAACCCTAGGAGCCGCCGCCTGCTCTCTCTTTCTCTCTCGTCTGAATATGGTAAAATCACAGAGTAGATGTAAGATCCGCAGCTTTTGCAGAATCATTTACATGATACAATTAATTCCAAGGTTTGTTTTCACCCAGATCTCTCCCAAATGCTGTAATAGCCTTTTTTTTTTTTTTTTTGCTTTTCTCTTAAAATTATTCAGTCAAAAGTTGATCTTTGCTGCCTTATTTGTTTTACTACGTTCATATTTGCTCAAACCTCATTGGTGACGGACGACTGGGTTGGATCGAGCCCAAAGAGGCTCAGATCTGACCATTCATTTGTTGTTGAAATCATTTTAAGCCATAGATGTTGTTTTACAAGGCCAATTTCTGAGAGAACTAGTTGTCCCACAACGGCATTTTGAGGGTTTTGAATAATTTTGGGGTTCTATATAGAACCCCTACCCTCACCATGAAAAAAGGTCGAAAAAAGTTGGAAAAAACTAAAGAGGCTAGAACTTCAAGTTTAAGCTTCTCAGTATAAAAATTTTAAACTTTGACATAAAAAGTTGGCATTTTCTTAGTTCTAAAAATTTATTTTCTTACTTGTTTTGTGTCTGGTGTGGCTGAGTGGGGGATTTGGAAGCACAAAAAGGCCTTCAAATTCAATCTTGTCCACGGCTGCACCTAGAAAAGGTAATATTTTAATCTTGTTATCTATTTTGTTATTTTCAATAGTTTTGTTATGTGATAATACTTTGTTTGCTGTTAGTTTGTCTTGGATTTAATTAGTGGTAATTTGCTGCCCTAAGTAATGCTTAAGATTCATCAGGAGCTTGAGATAGATATCACATTCTTGTCCTCATTAATGATGTACTTTGCCTTAATAATGGCTGCTGGTATGAACTAAATGTGTGTGCCTAGATAATGTTTCTTGAGGTTGCTCCATTGGTAAAGATGTATAGACCGAAGTATACTTTATTAGATGCTAAGGTTCCTGCTTGGTTGTTCATCCTTTAAACACAATGAAGTATAGTTATATGATTGACATTAGTGACTTCAATAATCTTTTAGACTAATATTAATCCTATTTAAATGTAAGAGACTGCTAAAAAACTGTGATGATCCATCTTAAGTAGTTTAAGATAGTTGCTAGTTTATTGATGAGATTGTGCTATCCTGGAATCTTCAATCTACTTTCCTGAGTCCCTATACACTTGTTTATATCGTAATTAGTAGTATAAGACATGATTAGGATAAGTAAAGAATCATGATTGGACTAAAACAAGGCTTAATGAGTCTAGGCATACTTATATGAGACTTATAATGTCACGACCCAGCCCCGTGGGCCGTGACTGGTGTCCTATTTGGACACCCATACGTACCTACCTAACAGATCCAATATACCAAATAGCTAATGCGTTTAACATATTTACATCCATACAGATACAAGGTGCATCGCTCGAGCATACACGTACATATATACATACTGAAACCTCGCACAGGTTTAGGGCTATTATATCGACAAAGTCGCAAACTCACACATACTTACCAGTCGGTGACAACCCATCTCCCACAAACATGTCTACAGCCTCTAACATATGTACGAGAATCGAAGACGGGACAGGGCCCCGCCGTACCCAAATAGTCATATATACAGAACAAACAGACCACAGAAGATATATACCAAAAGTGTCAGCTCCGAATCAAAAGGAGCTCTCCAAACAGCAGACTGAAGTCCTAGACCGGTGGCGTATCACGCGGTGCGTGTTATATCCCGTATTTTTGAACGTCGGATTATTTGTAAGCTGAGGTGGGGCCCACACGTTAAGATTTTTTTTTTTGGAACATGTGACAAGTTATATGAATCACATATGTAAAGTTAAACACTACTCATGAAGGACCCTTCAAATCAAAGTGGAAGCCCTTCAAACGAATATTTTTAAGTAACATTTTCGGGTGACCTGACTTCCGAGGGGCAAAAACGGTATTATAAGTTTGGAATTTGGAAAATACCAAGAGATAGAAGTTGTATATAATTGAATTAGCTTTCCAACCATAGGTTGTGGGTTCCAGGTGACGTCGGTACAAGGAGATATGGACGTTTTAAGGTTGAAAGGTCGGGGGCTAGGCCCAACTCGGGCCCAACCGGGTTAGGCCCATGACCCATGTTATTTAAGTGATATTTCATCCCTCCCTCCTCATTTTAAGATCTGGAACAACCAGAAAATTCTGGAGAGATAGAGAAAAAAGGCCTTGGAGAAGAAAAACCAATTTTGACCAAAATCCAGCGCCGAATCCGAAGCCCATGAAGGGAAAAGTGTTGTACGCTGCGTTGTCTTCAATTTGAGCTAAAAATCAACCAAGGAGGAGAGTGATAACATGGTGGCTGCCTACTTAAGGTAATATGAAGGTTCCTTTCCATTGTTAACAAGTTTATTTAAAGATTTAACGGATTAGGACGGAAGAAATAGCGATATAAATTCGTTTGTCGGTGTTGATGTGGTAGCCGTATAGGGGCTGTTTTGGTGGGGTATGATGAGCTAATTTTATTTAGTATTTTGATTGTTGTTGTGTTGTGGATTTCATGTTGTTAAATGAAGATTTAATGGCTTGAAATAAAGTTGTAATCGTTTGCGGATTATGGAAGAAGTTAATATGACATTAGTATGGTTTCTTATAATTGTAGGAATAATGTTGCTAATATGTAGAATGTTGGTGTAGTTTATGAATTTGGAAGAAAGAAAATGTGTTGTAATTATTCTTGTTGGATTTGAAAGAATTTGGGTAGTGTGTATGGGTTGGTTGAACCGTTTGAAATATTGTGCGGGTTGTCGAAGTGTTCTAGAATATTGTTGAATGGTTTCGGATTAGTATTTGAATGTGTGAACAATTGTGAATTGGATATAAATGAAATGTTGTTTGATTATGTAAAAGGAGCTACTACTGTTGGAATGTATTTTGAATAAATTGTTGAAGTTGGAGATATGATGGTTGGCATTGTTGTTGATAGTTTGGCCGAGTTGAATTCTCGGGTTTGTTGTTGTTAAATTGGCCGAGTTATATCCTCGGGATGGTGTGTTTACTGGGGAAATGCTGCCGAAATTTCGGTAGACAAGTATTGAGGCAAGATTGAAATTTTAAGTCTCATGAATAGTAACTGGTAAATGCGACCAAATTGCAGATTTTGGTGAACTTGGAACTGGGATTTGGAGTAGCGTAAGAGGTGGAAAAGGTATGTAAGGCTTCACTTTCTTTCTTTGGCATGTCTTAGACGTAGTAAGCTTGAATATGTGCCTCGGGGACAATTCCTTTCTTAGAAATTCGAGATTGAAATTAACTACTATTCATTCAGTAGAATTGAATTAGAAATTGTGTGAAATGATGGAAGAGCTCCCTAAACATTTAGAACTTGCATGAGTAGGACCCGACTACCAAAGGCCGGTTGTTTAGCTACCTCATTATGTTCTATAATGTACGTGGTGGTGTGACAATGTTCCTAATATGATTATTACCTCGGTTTTCCAAAAATGGCTTCGAAACGCGGTTGTGGTTCACCGATGATTTTTAAAGAACTAGTTTTGTACAAAGGAACACAAAATTGATTTTTCTAAAACCACTCCGACGGGGTGTGAGGTTTTAATATTTAGACTTTCTAAAACCACTCCGAAGAGCAGGTGCGGTGGCCTTAGCTTATGCTCGAGTGTGCTATAGCCTCGGTCCGTGTCCGAGCGAGCCGTGGCCTCCACCGATCACCGAGTGTGTGCTATGGCCTCGGCTCACGTCCGGGAGCACTATGGCCTCGGCATGTCTCGAGTGAGCTATTCTTTTCAAAACCACTCCGAAAGGGGTGCGAGATTTTACTATTTCATTTCACTTACTACTTATGTTTACATTATCATTACTAAAATGCCCGAAGGGGCCGTGATTATTATTATGCGGAAGCGGCATGCCGAAGGGCCATCTTTATTGTTATGCCGGAAGCGGCAATGCCCGAAGGGGCCGTCTTTATTATTATGCCGGAAGCGGCAATGCCCGAAGGGGCTATCGTTGTTATTATGCCGGAAGCGGCAATGCCCGAAGGGGCCATCTTTATTACTACGCCGGAGCGGCCGTCCGAAGGGACTATTTCATTGAATGTCGGAAGCGATGCACGGGTTGGATTGCATCCTTTACTTAAGATGGGTGTGTTCATTTGCATTATTCACTTAGGGATTACATAGAGACCCATATATATATATATTTATGCTTCTTCCGAGAGAAATTTCAGTGTATTGAATTTGATTTGCGATTTCTTCTCTCTTAAATTAAGTTGCGATTATTATTTGTCAACGCTCTTTACATATTCGTACATTCTTCGTCGACCCCCTTTCTTCGGGGGCTGCGTTTCATGCCACGCAGTACGCCCGACGAGTAAAAGACTTTGCTAGGAGGCTGTTCCGGTGGGATTGGCGAGCTCCATCTCGGTTCGGAGTGTTGCCGGAGTCGAGTTCTTATGTCATGGTATTTGTACATCCTAGAGACTTTACGAGACGGTGTCTGTGGATAGTGCGTCGGGAAGTGCGAATAATTTGTAAATGTTAAAAGAGTATGTATTTTCGGATAATGATTGTTGTTTGAAAAGTTCCATGTTTTAAGAAGTTTTCGAAATGGCAGGTTTTATTACGCGAATGTCTAAGGGTTCGCTCGACTCTGAGGAGAGTCGGGTGCCCATCACACCCTAGTAAGGTCGGGGTGTGACAGTGCGTCCGTACCTGTGGGCATGTAACACAGCCCCCGAAGACAGGGGGTCAGTACGAAAGTGTACCGAGTATGTAAAGCGGAAACATAACATACATAATAAAATAACCAGAGTCAGATGTATAAAATCGTAACGGACGGAGATACAGAAATAGAGCGGACAGAATCGGATCCGTAACGGAGTCAGACTTACAGAGTGTACAGACAGAATCATATTATGTCAGATTTAGGAAATGTAGCTGACGGAGGCATAATGCAGATCGGAGATACAGAAGTGTGACAGACAGACTCTCAGACAGAACCGGATCTCAAATGTATGACAGACAGAATCAGAGTCCGGATCAGACATACAGAACTGTAACAGACAGAATTATGCATGCAGAGTCATAATCATATACAGACGTACATATCAAATATCAGATCATAATCAAATACAGACAGATCCCGGCCCTTTAATAAGGGACGCGGTAACAGAACCCGGCCCTCGTAGTACGGGACGCGGTGGACAGACAGAATCAGATCAAATGCCATCCTGGCCGCCATCCCCATAATATCACATAATCAGATCATATCAGATCGTATCAGATACAGACAGATCCCGGCCCGCACATCCGAGGGACGCGGTGAACAATGCAGTGAGGTGCACGAATCACAGAACCTGGCCCGGGCGCAGTGAAGGAAGCATTGAGGCATCCACGAACAGACAAATGAGAAACCATATGCATACAGACCGACATACAGACTTAATAAAACTGAAATAGTTCAGAAAACGGATCAAATCAGAGTAATCAGATTATATCAGAACAGAGTGTCCAGAATCGCTCCAGATATCGGACTAATATCAAGATTCAGATAGATGGTCATAATACTCATTAAGTAGTGGACGGAAACATAATTAAGAGTTACTTATGATAAACGAACAGAAACAGGTCGATTCGAACCATACCGGGAGAATCAGGGTATTGTGGGCCCACCTCGGACCCAACCATAGTAAAGTACGTACATTATGGGTAATAAACCTTAGGGAGTCGTCCATAATCATTCTAGAGTGTTTCGACTCCATTTATGGAAGTTACATACTTATAGGTCAACTTAGGAGAAATTGATTCAATCTTACTGAATGATTTGGCGCTATTTTCAATCTCGAATTCTGAGAAGCAGAAGTGTGATCGAGGCTCGCTTTCAAGCCTACTAGACTCAGAACATGCCAAAGGAAGATAGGGAAGGCTTTACATACCTGGATTACGCCTTACGCGCGTCCAATCTCAATTCCCGTTTCGTCCAAAAACTGCAAATGGTCATTCTTACCAATTACTATTCATGCAAGCTAATATTTCAACTTGGGGTTATGCTTGGCTACCGAAATTCCGGCAGCACTTCCCCTATGAATCCAACACCCCCGAGACGTAGCTCGGCTTAATATATCAACAACGACAACCCAACAATCCAACAACAACAACAAGTATTACAAAATACGCAATATGGCACAATTAGCCATTTTTCCAACATAACACAATAATTTCAATTCTAACTTCACACTTTCAATCCAACATTGATATTTTCATATTCATCAACCCAACAAGATCATTTCGGAAACATTCCATATCATTTTACGAAATATTCACAAAGTATACAAAATATACAATTCTTTTCCATCAAGGCCATAATGCCTCCAACTTCCACAATTGCAACAGAACTATAAAATTTCATGGCTTCCTTCCAACTTCATTAACCATACACTAATTCACATTCTAAGACCTTACTTCCATTATTAAATAAAGTTACATGAAAAATCACACAAATTTCTCATAACAACATACAACCATTTTCGACGCCGTCTCCATTCATTAAACCTTTATTTATGCCATAAGAATCATAACGACACAACTAACATACTAAACAAAACAATTCATTTTCACTTCAAATTTTCCATAGGTCACGGCCAACAACCATTGTTTCCAAATTCATCCGAATTCATTCACTTTCATTTCCAATGTGAATTCCTTCATAAACACAACTAGAATACAACATAAAATCCAACACACCTTACTTATATAATCATTCACACTCACGGCTACAACACACTTAAACACCTACACGACTAACACACACACCATCACAATTCCATGATTTCCATTCAATTCCATACACTATAATCATGCATATATCTTCCATAACATAAAAGAGAACATGAAATTCTTACCTTTTTCCAATTCTTCCCACTTGCCAAAAGAAACACTCCCTTGCCAAGATAATTATATCAACTTGTAGAGCACTTTGCACTTACTACTAATCTAAGAAGAACAAGATTTTTGGATGGAGCAAAAAGCTTGGAAATTTTTTTTTTTTCTTTTTCTTTCTTTTCCTTTCTATGGCCGAATGGCCTTCTTCTTTTTTTTTCATGATTTTTCTTGTTTCTCTCTTGAATTCTCTAGATGCTTAGGCCCCTTATATAATTAATCACATGCACAATTGATTAATTTCCATGGACTTGGGTTTTTTTTTTTTCTCTTGGCCGGTTGGGCCTATCCAATTTGGGCCTCATTTCCTTATTTTTTTCAAGCCCAATTCATCAAAATTCTTATTTTGTAATTCCCGAAACAAATTTCCAAAATTCCAATTTTGCCCTTAGGCCTTCTCCGGTGTTTCCACATTCAAGCTTCCATATCCGCCACACACCTACTAAGAAAAATTCAAACATGGCCTCCTTTCTCATAAATCACAATTATCTCGAATTTTCCGATTATGCAAAAAGGCGGGATATAACATATAATGTGGTCGAGGCACTAGAATGAGATTGAATGAGGTCTAACTGCATTTGAATAGGCCTAAGCATACCTAAGTCTGTTTAAATATGTCAGTGTTGGCCTAAAATGACTTTGAATAGTTGTATCTTACATACTGAAGGTAGGTATAAAACAATCAGTACTCTTGAACATTACATAGAAATCCTAAAAGGAAGATTGAGACCAAGGTCTATTTGTTTGGTATAATATGCTCCCAAATGGTTCACTAGAGGATAGTATAGGCTAATGAAGCTGTAAAATCATTTAAGATGAATTAGGACACCTAGATACTACTAGGATAATTATGTGACATGATTGTTTATTTAAACAGAACCTAGTCTTGTTGTTTATGTCACCAGATCCTCCCCCCTTCTATATCTAGTCCATGCTTGAGTCTTCAAAGAGGTCTGGGGATACTGAAAAGGTGATTGAATCCTGATATGTCCTCTGATTGTTAAAATGATTAGTCAACCAATGAAATGGAACTATTTGAGTCTCAGGATTGATGTTCAGTTTGAAACGTATGTTTATAATGATTCAGATGTTCAAGTTTTTTCAAAGAGTCAAGTTTTTTCAATGAAGTAATGTCAAAAAGGAATTCAAAATAGCTTTCATAGTTAAGACCCTAGGTTGAGTTAATTGAAACTGCTAACTTGTGTGGTCAACTAGGCGTTTAGCTGGAATTTGATTTAAAGGCAGTGTTAAACTAAATCTTAACCAAAAGGTCTTGGTGGTTGTCACTGGGCGTGGGCATGAGTATGAGGTAAGGAGCTGAGAGTGCCACAGGAGAGTAAAAGGTGAGCTTAGGTATGAACTGGAGGTAATGACCAGTGGGGCCTTTGTTCCCTTTTTACTGAAAGCAAGACTCAGGAAAGGGTTGGGAAGGTGATGACCTCACCCTATCCTGTTTCTCTTTCAGGACCCTGAGTGTCACACCCTGATTTTTCTAGGGTGTGATGGGCACCCGACCCCACATTCGGAGCCGAGCGAACCCACGGACTCTTATTACATACATACATAAACTTCTGGACTGTTAATCAAACAAAAATGACAAAATACAACAAATATTCTGGAAATAACCTTTGTAGTGTACAAATCGACGGAATATGTAATCATAAGAAAATTATGGCATAACACAGAATGACATGACGGCTGGTGGAGCCGCCTACAGAACTGACATCCAGAACCCACACTCTGTCTGCAAGGTCTCTAACGGATAGCCAGAACATATAGCATACACACTTTGACTCGGCAGCACTCCAGGAGCAAAAGGAGCTTGCCAATGCCGCTGAAACGTCTTCTATAATGTCTTCAAGTCATGCGGGTGTACACGCGGCATGAAACGCACCCCCGAAGAACGAGGGGGTCGGTACGGAATATGTGCGAGTATGTAAAGCATAAAATACGATAAAGAATCACAACCGAACGAGAGAATACAGAACATAAATGTAAAAACCGGAGTATCAGAAATGCTTACTCATAAAACATAAGCAAATGCATAACAGAAAACATGCCATAGCCGGTTCCCGTCAGGAGACTCGGCAAACGAGAAAGTGGTCGCCCCCTGACGCTGGCGCCACAACATATCAGATCAAATCAGAATGTGCACATATCAGAGCATATCAAATGGCCATATCATATCATATCATATCAGAGTGTGTACATGGCACATCATACTCCACAACCCATGTACATATATACCTGCCCCCTCACACCGAGGCACGGCGAACAATGCAATGGAGATCGCTTGATAACATATCCTGGCCCGGGCTCAGTGAAGGAAGCATTGAGGCATCCACGAGTGGAGTAGTGAGAAACTAAATGCAATGTAAAATGTACAGCATACAGAAATCAGACGGAATAATCAAACGACAAATCAAAGAAAAAGGGGTCCGGACGAAGCATAACACATACCTTTTAATGACCGCGGAGGATTCCTTTCGAAATAGAACTTTAGGGATCATTTGTGTATATCAAATGTAAAACATATACAGGGACTCGATAGCGTAACTCAAAGGGCAGACCTTATAGTGAGTGCTTGATAATAATCGAAACATAAGTCTTTCTGAAGCAGTTTCAAATCTCAAGGTGGGTCATAAGACTCAACAAAATAATTATAACAGTTATTCGGAAGAACTTAGAAAGGTAGTTAAAAGTTTTCCTTAGTTTCATATTCAAAGGTAGTTTAATAGGATATTAAGAAGAATTCGGACAAAGTGGGCCCACCTCGACCAAATGAGGTGGCATAGGTAAATTACGTGAGTTAAACTTCATAACGTCACTTACAAGGATATTAAGATGATCGGATTGCGTTTGTACAGGTTCTAGAGGTTTAAACAATTTTTTTCTAACTATTCGCGCAATATTCACTTCAATTTTACTGAATGAAAAAGGAGCGTTTTTGAACGTGGATTCCGAGGAGTAGAGTTGTCCCCGAGGTCCAAATTCAAGCCTAGTACATCTAAGACATGCCAAGAGAAGGAATGGGAGAGCTTCACATACCTTGTTTGCCTTTTACGCTCGCCAAAATCCAAATCCCGTTTCGTCAAAATCCTACAAATGGTCACATTTACCAGTTACTATTCATGAGGTTCAAAATTCCAACTTTGGTTAGTATTTGCCTACCGAAATTTCGGCAGCATCTCCCCTATAAATACAACATCCCCGAGATTTAAACTCGGCCAATTTCTAACAACAACCCGAGAATGGAACTCGGCCAAAATAGCAACAACCGTATCAACAACAATATAAACAACCAATCCAAAACACATTCCAACCTAAGTAGTTTTCCTTACTACATAGTATGTCAACTTTCAATCCAATTACGCACATTCAAACCAACATGAACGTTTACATATTCATTCACTAATTTGAGATCATTTAAACATAAACTAAGAGCATTTCAAGCTATATATCCAATACTTAACAATTCCATCGATTTCCATATTCAATTCAAGATTCCTATATATGCAACCAAACCATTCCAACACACTTTCTATTTACTAATTCATCTCCAACCACAACAATTTACACCTTAACAACTTCATGATCCTAATACCATAAAATCACATTAATGTGACATAACTCTCCACATTCCATTTTCATGCAAACTTAACCCATATAATCTTCATTTACATTATAATGATCACAATAACGCAACTAACACGTTAAACAAAATAAATCCATCACAATCTCCCTATCACATGCCACACGGCCATAGGCCATTTTCCAACTTCATTCCATTTTCATTCAACTTTCATTTCCAATACAATTCCCACAATAACCACAACTAAATTACAACATAGAATTCAACTCCTCCAACTATACAACATCACATATTTTCGGCCACATGCACACACATGCACTTCCGCCATGCAAACTTCTATATTTCTATATATTCTACTCATTCCCATATACTACAACACATACAAACCTTTGTGACATAAATAAAAGGGATGAATTCTTACCTTTTTCTTCTAACTTCTTCACTCCACCAAATTGTCCAAACGACGAAACGAACGACTTATCTTCCGAAATAATTATACCACGTTGTAGAGGACCCTTGAATTAGTAGAAATACAACAAGAAAATAATTTTTGGAAACAAAATTTGAGGGGGCAAAGTTTAAGGACCATGGCCGAATGGCCATGGTTGGTATTTCTCCTTCTTTCTCTCTTTCTCCTTTTCTTATTCTTGAAGTTTCTTGAGAGTTCATTTGGCCCCCTCCTTTCTTTTTTATTACCAATTATAATTACATGGGCTTGGCCCATTTTTTTCTTTTCTTTCACATGATGGCCGGCCACCCTTGGTGGATTGGGCCATCCTTCTTCTTTTTTTTTTTTTTTGGATTTTCTAAGTCCAATTACATAGTCCATATTTTTCTAATTCATGAAACCAATTTTTTTTCAACATTCCAATTTTGCCCTTAGTCTTTTCCAATATTTCCACGTCCAACTTTTTCACCACCAACTTATAAACCAAGCAAGGCCAATTCATTACATTGCCTTGACTTGTCACAATTATCTCGAATTATCTGAACGTGCGAAAATACGGGGTATAACATCGGTTCCCTTTTTCTCCTGAACCTCATTCCCATGGCTATGGGATACACAGAGGTCTTAGGCTTGGTTAGGAGAAGTTTACCATGCCTGGGGGATCTTTTGAGGTTTTATGCTATCAAAACCAAGTTAGAATAAAGTATGCGGGTCCATCACTTTTCCTGTCATAATCAAAGGGGTTAAAAACTGTAACATTGACAAAAATTCTGGGAGGAAGTAATTTATCAGGACTCGGATTCATGCCTTAGAGTTCAAAATTTCTTATTTTGTGTTGTTTAAGAGTGAATATGTTCAATGAAAACCTATATGACATATCCATGCTTGAACTGTCTATGTTGTTGTCATAGCCATAACCGAATTCAGAAAAGAAAATTTTAAATGACCCA
>NW_026719609.1:0-10951 GCF_029784015.1 Lycium ferocissimum
CTTGTTTTTTCTAAGGGATAGAAATGATGAAGATGATTAATTGTCATCTTACAGCCACATATATAGTTCACCCTTGCTTTATGGCCCCCGCACACACACATGACGACCCACCTTATGGCCATTTCAAATAATGGCCAACTTTCCTTAATTCAATTTTTGTCCCAAATTCTTCCAACTTTCATTCTCACAATTTTTTCCTTATTCCAATCTTACCCCTAACACTTCATATCCACAAAAGATGAATATGCAACTTATGCATTGAGACAAAATCAACAAAACCGGAAATTAAAAGTCTTGTCCATACTGCCGCAACCAACTTAGAATATTCGTACGAAATGGGGTGTAACGAGCATTGTTGGTATTTGCTGGTACGAGTGTTGGGTTAGTAAGAAGTGCGTGAGGCATACGC
Source organism: Lycium ferocissimum (assembly GCF_029784015.1). NCBI lineage: Eukaryota > Viridiplantae > Streptophyta > Magnoliopsida > Solanales > Solanaceae > Lycium > Lycium ferocissimum. Next base: position 410 of record NW_026719609.1, read on the forward strand.
CAATTTTTCCGGCCCAGAAAAGGAAAATGAGATATAAGTTCTTAACACCTGCACAGGTACGTATCGATGGGATAAATCTGTTACGTTGGATTAAAGACCCGGTTAAAAAGCAAGAGGCGGCAGGGGTCTGCTACCGGTATAAATCTAGAAACCCTGGACGAAAGTGAATATTGAGGTCGGAAGAGCGATTATGGTAATTGTATGGCTTAGATCGGTGGGACCCGCTACGAGAAGCTTGTCCGAAAATTTACTAAAACCTGAGACCTACCCTAAATTCAGTGACAAAGGTAGGTGACAGGGCGATCGACGCAATTATATTAGCAATAACGCAACAAAACGCATGAAAGTTTTGAGGTTAAGCGTCTTTGGGGCCAGAGCAATTCTGGGATGGGTGACCCCCCCTGGGAAATGTGCTAAGGTGATAAATGGAAGATGCACATCCGCAGTATTATAAATGAATTGGGGGTAAGATGTAAGGTAAGTTGAGATAGTATGTTGAGGTAGGACTAGTTACGGAGGTATGGTTGAGGGTAGGCTAAACGGAGAGCGTGGCAAATTAAAAGCGAAAAGAAAGATGGAAGGTGAATTGAAACACCCTTATCTTAAGAAAAGGATATAGTTAAGTAAGATTTTACTCGATGTCCCTGGTCTATAAGTATTTTGTGATGACAAGCAAATTGTGTGGGAGGAATTGGGGAGAAGGATTTAAATAAGAATTTGGAAACCTCGCGAATGAATAGATATCTGCTTGTCTTTATTATGATAAGGCGACGATAAGAAGAAAGGGGTACGTGCATAGGTGTAAGAAAGTAAGAAGGGGGCCAAAGGCTATTATACGGGGTAAACAGAGTTCCGTAAGGATACAGACTTATTTGCTATAGCCGATTGGATGCTTTGATGAAATGATTTAAGGTACAAAGATTAGAGTGAGTAATGGAACGTTGACGGGGGAATTCTCGTAAATCACTGAAGCATTAGTGGAAGTGGTCTGATTCTGATAAAAAAAATTCTGTTTGTTATACTTCTGCACTTCTGATTTTGATGAGACTCCATCTATTTGCCTGCGTATTTCGAGATCTGATCACGTTTACGTTCGATGTACCCGTATGACCGACTCCGATTATGTTTCCGTTCGATACGTCTCCGTACGTCCGACTGCGATTACAACTGTCCGTTTCCTCGTACGTTTGACTCTCGATTACGGATACGTACATATACTTACATGCGTCTATCTTCCGACTACGGTTATCCGATATAGTCCAGTACACCTGACTCTGAATATGGGTTTGTCCGATATGCTTCTATATGTCTGGCTCTGATCATGAATTTGTCTGGTATAACGTATGATTACGATCCTGTCTGCTAAACTTCTGTACTTCTGATCCCGGCTATGACTTCGTCTGACATGCTTCTGATCTTCTGGTTCTGACAAAGATTCTGTTCGCCCTATATCCGGTTTAAGATTATACGGACCGCTAAACTAATAAGGACCCCGGACAGCCCTAATACGGTGTTATCGAAGAATGAGAGATGAAGTTAGAAAATGAAGGCTTTTATAAGTACTTCGATCAAGTGCAAGTATGTAGTTGGCAAAAGAGACCTTCCCCGAAATATTTACAAAACCTATAAGGTTGATTTAACATTCGAGGACGAATGTTTTAAAGGGGGGGAGGATGTTATATCCGGCATTTTAGCGTATTCAGGAAATGCGAGATAATTTTGATCTGTAAAGAATAAGGTCACATGTTGATTGGGATTAAGATATGTGTGTGTTGTTCATGAAATATTAGTGTGGAAATCCGGAGGAAGGCCAAGGGCAAATTGGAATTTTGGGAATTTATTTGGGAAATTGCAAAAGATGATCCATAAGTCATTGGGCTCAAAAAAAAAAGAGAAGAAATTTAGCCCAAGATTAAGAGGGTGGCCGGCCATGTCTTCGAGGCCCCGAACCCATTAAGTTAGTCATGTGACTAACATGTGCTCAATATTATAAGAGGGGATAAGTCTTCATTTTATGAAGAACTTTCAAGAAATCACCAAAATCATTGAGGAGCAAATTAAAGGCCATTCGCCGAACAAGGTGGAAAGAAAAAGAAGAAAATTTCCTAGCCTTGATTTCAATCCAAAAATCTTGTCCTTCTTGAATTAGTAACAAGCTCAAGACGCTCTCCGACGTGGTATAATTAGTTTGGCGAAAGAACGACGTTTTAGGCGTAGTTGAAATTTGAAGAATAAGGTATGAATTCTATTCCTTTATGTTATGAAACAAGTATGAATGTTCGAATGACTAGAATTGGATGAGAATTAAGGGAGTGTGGTGTGTGTGTGCATGGCCGTGTGTATGTGTGAAGTAGTGCGTAGCCGTGAGCCATGTTGGGAAAAGGTAAGGATGTCATTTCTTCTCATGTTATAGAAAGATTTATAAATGTTGTGATGAGTAAAATTAGTGAAAAGCATAAAGGGTGTGTGTTGTAAATGAGCCGTGTGGGTGTGTAAGTGTATGTGGCCGTGTGATGTTGTATTGGTGAGGGAAGTGAATTAAAGTTTATTTAGTATGTTTAGTATGTTGTTGTGGCTTTTGTGATGTAAAGAAAGGTTAATGAATTAAGTTAGCATGAAAGTTGGTTGTATGTTGTTATGAGAAATTTATATGATTTTTATATAATTTTTATATAATGATGAAAGTAAGATCCTAGATGTGAATTATGATTATGGTTTATGAAATTGGAAGATGGAAAAATGTTATGAATATGCATGTTGAAGGTTAGAGGTTTTGGATGAATTATGGTTTGATGGAAACCTTGCGTCTTTTTTTGAGAAATAATGAGAAATGTGTCCGAAAGGTATTTGAATGGCCTTGAGTTAGTAGGTAAATATGAAAACGTTGACATTGGATGAAAGGTGTGAAGTTAGAACGGAAGTTAATGCGTTATGTGGAAGAAAAGACTACTTGTGTTAAAATGTGTTTTGTAGCGACTATTGGTATTGTTGATGTTGTTAATGTTGTTGTTGGGTTGGTTGTTGTCATTTAAGCCATTTAATTCTCGGGGATGTTGGATTTATGGGGGAGATCGCCCAAATTCTTGTAGACAAGTAAGGGCTAAGAATAAGCTCCCTAAAGGCATATGATTTACATTTGGAAACTTTGACCATTTGCAGATTCTGGACGAAACGAGATTTGAGTTTAACCGAGCATAAGGCGTCCGTAAGGTATGTAAAGCCGACCTTTTCTTCATTTGGCATGTCCTAGTTATACTAGGTTAAGATCGGAACCTCGGGGATAATTCTGCTCTTGGAAATTCGAGTCCGATTTTGAGTACTATTCGTCGGCAAGACATTTTGAACTACAATCTTTGCATTTGGTTGAAAGAACGCTTAAACCTCTATAACTTCCGCAAATGTATCCGAATCGCTTTGAAACTCTCACTAATGACTTATGGATCCCAATGTCTCCACTTATACCATCGCCTCGACTTGACTCGAGTGGTAGCCCCGCAAGTCCCGAGACTTCCTTATTTGATTCGTCGACTCGGTTCGTATGATATAAAAAGGAAACGTTTGCCTGTGACTTTAAAGTCCGTTCGAAATGTCCTATAATGTTGTTTGAGCATTCATTACTGTAAATGACACTAAGTTTTTCTGAAAACGACCTACGACGTGTTTTTCGAAAAAAATTGATAAATTAAATGTCCGCAACTTTGATATATTAGTTCTGGTTAACTCGATACTCATTTTAAGCCTTCTGAGGCTAATGTAAAGGTATATGAAATTATGTGTCGAGTCTTGGAATTTACTTTTAATATGCATATGGTCTCTCTGACCTACTCGCACAAGTGCCAAAAGGTTGTGATTTCGTTCGCAGTGCCGGCCGGTTATGTGATCGTACGCCCTATGACATATTCGGCGGTATGATGTGTTACGGTTTTCGAGGCCTCGCCATAGGCGGGATTACCGTCTATGGAGTTTATGATGTAATATGGCTTCGTTATGTTTTGATGATGTGATGTGTGTGATATTATGATTTGTTCGGGTAGTACGGAGATTTGGAAACCGGAGTATGATGTGTTGTGGCACCGGCGTCGAGGGGTGACCACGTTCGAGCCCTATGCATAATTTCTATTTGCATTACGTACACATTCGCATTCCGCACAGTTTGATACATACCGTATTTATTTCTATATCCCTCGACTCCGGCTATGATTCGGATTCTTGTACCTCTGCTTTACATACTCGCACTTTTTCCCGCACCGACCCCGCTCGGGGTGCGTTTTACGTTGTACGAGGGGCGCCGTTGGGTGATCCCCGGTTTAGGCTACCCGGTTTCGGGCCGTTTGGAGTGCTCCCCTCGATCCGGAGCCCATATTTGGCATATATGTTTTGCTATGCACACATTCTCGTACATTTGTATTTGTTCGATGCACGGCGGGGGCCCGTCCCGCCATATGTTCGTATGTTCGCTCTGTTTGTAGAGGCACGTAGTCATGTTTGTGGGTCATGGGTCCGGTTCGTTCGTATGTGATTCTGTTTTGCGTCCTTAAGTGGCCCGTATGCTACTATGGCCGATATGGCCCATATGTTTGTATGTATGTGTGTGTCTGGACGATGTGCATTCCGCCGCCTTTGATTTTGATCGGCGGGATTCTGCACGGGCGACCGCTTAGGACAGCATTTGTTTCTGTACTTGTATGACGTCTGCTATGTGCTATCGGTACGAATAATGTCTGTTGAATCTGGACGTGTGTCCTAATATGACAATTTGGTTCGTAGGTTTGTTTGGGTGCCTAGGTAGGGCACCAGTCACGGCCCACGGGGATGGGTCGTGACATCATATCATATAACCACGGTACCCGGCCAAGAGGGGGTCGGCGTACCGGACTGTCACGACCCAACCCCGTAGGCCGCGACTAGCGCCCGACCTGGGCACCCGTACGTACCAAAGTCCTAGAAAATAGTAACTCAAATATTTAATAAAATTTGGGCGAGTTTCGTTTTTCTTACTAGCCAAAATTAACCTCGCACGCAAAATACCAACAAAGGCCACACGGGCCAACATAACCATACATACATATATTGTGCAAGCGGCAAGTGCCGGCCGCGCGTCGAACCGCCGTAACATATCCCATATATATACACTGTACAGACATAGCCATAACCCACATACATATCCACAGGCCTCTAAACGGAATAACGAAATCATATGACGGGACAGGGCCCCGTCGTACCCCTGAATAATAATGTACATATACATCAGAAGAAAATATATACCAAAATATATGAGCTCCAAGAAGGAGCACTCCCGTAAAGCCGAATAGGTGTCCTAAGCGGGTGGATCACCAAGCCGAGCGTACGTACCGGGCATGAACGCGGCCCCGAAGACGGGGGTCGGCATTTGAATATGTACTGAGTATGTAAAGCAGGAATACAGAATCATAAGTCGAAACAGAAGATGCAGAAATTAAGTACAATATGCAAATGTCAAAATACTTGTATAAAAAAACACAAATCATGCATAGGCTCTTAGAACGATGGTCGCCCGCCGACAATGGCGCCATACCACATCATACTCCAGAAGGTTTCAGATCTCCGACACCCGACGGATCATGTCATATCATAAAACGTACCCCCCGTAACGCCAAATATACACGGTACCCGGCCGAAGGGGACACAGCGTACCGGAACACATCATACTCCGGAATATATATCATAGCGCGCACGAACATAACCGGCCCGGGATCCGGCGGACGAGGTGACAACAATGAGCACGAGCGGAGTCGTGAGCACACATATGCATAAAATCATAATCATAAATCATAAAGTAAGTAAGAAGTCCATATGCCAAAGTTTAAATGAAAATAATATTAACTTTTCCCCGAAAATTATTACGGAAGCATAGAAAGCCGCGGGCCCCACGGACGGGTGCCGACCCATCCGAGCCCGACTATGGTAGTTAGGGAAGAGATAGGTCTTATGGACATACATATTATGTTTGGGGGCGTTCCGAGCTCGTATGCAAAAGTTACGGACGTTTGAAGTTCGGGACCTCTTTGTAGTCAAAATCTTTACAAGTCTTTTGAAACTCATTTATTTGAAAACTTAAGAACCTTATATCGAACAAAATAATGAATCAATCTTTAGGATCAAACAAGTACGTATCTAAGCTCGGATTTAAGAACAGAACAACCCCGAGACGTGGGTCATAGCCTAATAGCACTAGGACATGCCAAATGAAAGAAAGCGATGCCTTACATACCTTGTCCGCTCGCAAGCTAAGTCGAGGCTCAACTCTCGGATGCTCCGAAATCTACATAACGCCAATTATGCTAACATTAGCCACAAACTTTTAGGCATTCAATATTCAAGCGAACATTAAATTCTAACGAAATTTTTACATTTCCCCTGTACATACACTAACCCCGAGATTCAACTCGGCCAATTTCAACAACAACCAATCCAACAACATCAATAATCAATTCACAATACATTTCAATATTAATATCCACCTTCCAACACATTCCGACATTATACACATTTTGCTACATACTTAAGGACATTCCAATATATTCAACTATACTCATATAATCAAATTAACATTAAGGCTCATACGTTCCATTATTAATCCGAACCCATTTAAATCATATGCGACGATACTTTAAGCAATTCATACAATTTTTCCAACATTCCAAATATTATTCCATTGTACCCGAAAGGGTCCCCAAACCCGAGAACAACATCAATTTCACTCTTCTCTTTCAATTTCATGATTTACATCATTAATCCACATACTAACCATGCAATATTCATAAATGTAAAAAATTATGTAAAATTCACATAAATTCCCAAGTCATGCCATAACCAACATAACCTCATTCTAAGTCATCAAACTCGCATTTTTCCGTATACAATCCATAACGACGACAACGAAACTACCAACGATAATTTGTTCATTCAAGGCTACATGAAAGAAGGCCATTCGGCCAACACACTTTGTCACACCAAAGGATGATTTCATTCTTTTCTTCACTACAACAATTAAAACATGTCAACTAACATGAATACATGAATTATACCACACACACGCATATATATAGCCCCATCCACTATACACGGCCAACTCCCACTTTTCTCCTAACATGATTTTCTTCCATTTTAGCATACAACAACACATATACACCATCTATAACACAAGAAAACAAGATTAAAACTCACCACTTCTTCTTCACTTCTTCACTTGACCAAAGTTGGTCGTTAGAGAAAACGAATAAACTATCTTCCGAAATAACAACGCCACGTTACTTAGCACCCTTGAATTAGCAAGTTTGCTTGAAGAATATATTTTTTTGATGGAGGAAACTTGATCTTATTTTTTTTCTCCAATGGCCGAATAGGTTTTTTTTTCTCTTCTCTTTAGTTTCTTGATTTCTCTAGAAATATGTTGGCTAAGTGTTGAAGATGACTTAGTCATCTTCTATAATATAACACATGTTCCATGTGGCCTTGGCCCACAATGAAGTGGCCGGCCACCCTTGCTCTTTTTTTTTTTTTTTTTTTTTTTTGAATTTTCAACTTTCCCAAAATAGGCCACTTACTAAAAATGGAAAGTTCCTCCAAGTGTGGTTTTAACATTTTCAAGACATGGAAATCATACACAATTTAAGCCTTTAAAACAAACGAACGTCTCTCGGGATAGCCTTGTCCCTAACTTCTCATATTTCACACAAGTTGTCCCGTTGTTCAAAATACGGGATATAACATCCTCCCCCCCTTTAGGACATTCGTCCTCGAATGTCAAATTAACCCTATGGCTTGGTAAACAATTCGGGGGAGTTCTTTTATCGCCGTTACATATAATTCATTTATTACTCAACGTAGGTAAGTAAGGAATTTAGATTACCTGTGGGTTCCAGGAATAAGTGAGGATACTTTTTCTTCATCTGTTCCTCCGCTTCCCAGGTCATTTCCTCCCGATTATTATTTCGCCACAAAGACCTTAACGAGGCCACATCCTTGTTCCGCAACCTTTTTTCCTGGCGATCCAATATAGCTACGTTCTTCATAGGATAGTTCTTCCGTGACTTGGATATCATCCACGGAAATACCGGAAGGGTCACCAATACATTTACGGAGCATAGAAACATGGAATACCGGGTGTGTTCGCTCCCAAATCCATTTGGTAGATTCAATTCATAAGCAGAAAAAGCTTTGCCTATTCTCCGAACAATTTGATAAGGTCCGATGTATCTTGGACTGAGCTTCCTTTTCTTACCAAATCTCATAACACCTTTCATAGGCGATACCTTCGTGAATACCCAATCACCAACCTCGAACTCCAAGTGCGACGTCGATTATCATACGATTTACGTCGACTGCGGGGGCCGCTAATAACCTCTCTCGAATAAGCTTTACTTTGTCCACCGCTTGTTGGATTATATCCGGACCAATTAATTGAGTCTCTCCAACGTCGAACCCGGCCGATCGGTGACCTGCATTTCACGCCATATAGAGCCTCATACGGTGCCATCGGATCTTACCGGAGTGGTAGCTATTATTATAGGCAAATTCAACCAATGGCGAGTGTTTCCCATCTACCTACCTCGAAATCGATAATACGGCTCCGCAACATATCTTCTAGCGTCGGATAGTACGCTCGGCCGTCCGTCGACCGAGGATGAAATCGTCTTAAGACTCACTGGGTCCCCAATCCTTCTTGGAATGATCTCCGGAAAATTTCTTTATGGTAGTGCCTGCAATAGGAAATAATAGATGTGGAACTCATGAAGCCTTACTATCTCCTTAATATACAATCTGGCGTAATCCTCGATTTGAATAAGTGGTTCGGCGGGAGGAAATGGGCTGATTTTGTCGGCCTATCAACGATAACGGATAGAATCATACCTCCGTGGAGTGCGGGAGCAAACCTGCGATGAAGTCCATGTTAATTATCTGCTTCCGCGTCGGTATCTTTCTCTGATAAGCGTAGGGTTTACGGTGCTCAGTTACGACTTCTCTTGGCGGTTTGGGACGACGAATTCCGCGATATCCTTTTTCATGCCATCCCACCAATATAAACATCTAAGATCGTGGTACACATTTTGTAGCTCCCGGGTGAACGAATAACGAGCGCATAGTGTGCTTCGCCCGTAACACCTTGCACGTGCGTAGATACGCAACCCAGGTACATAATGTCCTTACTGTATAATAACACCCATCCAGTGAAACCTCGAACGGAGTCTTGTCTTTCACGAGTTTGTGTCTCGATAATGCACCAGATTAGGATCTTCATATTGACGACACTTAATTTCTTCCACAATAGAAGATTCAGCAACTTCTCGAACAGAAATCCCAGCATTTCCAGATTCGGCCAAACGAACTCCAAGGCTTGCCAGCTGATGAATTTCACGAACTATTTCTTTCTTTTCCGATGGAACATCCGCCAGGCTGCCCATAGATTTACTGATGAGGCATCAACGACAACATTGGCCTTCCCTAGGATGGTATAGAATATCCGTCATAATCATCTTCCGCAGCCTACTACGCCGTCTCTGCACCCTGGTCGCTCTTTACGCTTAAAGATATATTGGAGATGTCACACGACCCAACCCCATAGCGGTGGCTAGTGCCGGAGTTGGGCACCCGAACATTCGTCAAACCGAATCACACACGGTGGCTTATGCACATATGAATATCCGCTTGTCTCACAACACGTACAATACATCGCTTCGCGCGAGGACTGTCGGTAGCACAATGCCCAAAATATATACATGCGGGCGACAAAGGGGCCACGGCGAATGGGGGTCGCCCGACATATAACATACGAACACACACACGCGCGCGAGTAGGCACGTAACCCACGTATACATCTACGGGCCTCAAACAAACCAACGAAGAATCATATGACGGGACGGGCCCGCCCGCGAAATGCCCCCGAACACACACACGCGTGCTTGTCTGACCGAACGGGTATATGCCAAGATATGGGCCTCGAATAGAAGGAGCGCTCGACCTGACGGATGGGTCCCCTAAGGCGGCGGGTCCTGGCCCAATGTAAATGCAGCCCGACGTGAAAACGCGGCCACACGAAAGGAAAGTGGGTACGGAATATGTGCGAGTATGCAAAGTAGAAAACATAACGAACAAATGCAGGTCACACTCGAAACGAGGAGTAGAAAGTAAGTATATTTTCCAAAATACCAAATTTTATCTTTAAAATTCAAATCATGCATAGGGCACAGAAAATATGGTCGCGCGCGTCGTTAGCGCCATAACACAGCATAACACGGAAAGTTTCAATCTCCGTATCTCCGAACACAACACATCATCACAACATACCGCCACCGGCCATATCACGGCATAGCTCCATAAACGGAACCCGGCCCTATGGCGAGGTCTCGGGAACCGTAACACGACATAACACCGAATATATCATCCCGCACGCCAAACCCGGCCCGGGGTCCGGGGAAAGAGGTAACCTGCACGGCGGGTGGGTAATCATTGCATCAAAATTTAATCAATACCAAAAAAAAAAAATCCCTAGAAGTCTGGGGA
>NW_026719610.1:0-10965 GCF_029784015.1 Lycium ferocissimum
GATTACGTGGGCCCACCTCGGGTGAATCGAGGTGGTGAACTCAAATTATGGATCATAAGTCTTATGGAGCCATTCGTGAGAGTTTTAGACAATCCGAGTCCATGTGGGAAAGTTACATACATATAAGTTGCTTAAACTACGATTTGTAAGAAACTAGTTCAATTGCGTATTTGACAAAGAAATGGGGCCAATTTCAATCGGATTTCGAAGACGAGAGTCATATCTAAGGCCCGCGTCCGAGGCCTAACACGTTTAGAACATGCCGGAGAATAGAAGGGAAGACTCTACATACCTTCCGTGCCTTTCTCGCTTACCAAAACTCGATCCCGTTTCGTCGAAAATGCGCAAATGGTCACCTTTACCAGTTACTATTCATGAGACTTACAATTTCCAAACTTAACCAATATTGTTCTATAACAATTTGGGCAGCATCTCCCCTATATATATAGCATCCCCGAGATTCAACTCGGCTCATTTCAAGAACAACCAAGAACACAAAACAATTGAAAAAAAGAAGAAGGAGAAATTCGGCCAAGCTAGGAGAAGAGAAAAAAATTCCCAAGCCTTCCAACTTTGATCCAAAATCATAATTTTCTAGTATTCCTACAAACTCGAAGCCATGCTTCACAGGTGGTGTAATTAGTTTAGCAAGAAAGTCACTTGGTGGCAAGTGAAGAATTTGAGGAAAAGGTAAGAATTCTATCCTTTTATGTTATGGAAGACTTCCATGTATGTTGAAGTCATGTGGGAATGAAGAAAAGCATGAAATTTTGTGTTGTGTGTGCATGGAAGTGTGGCCGTGTGGTTCTAAGTGAGGGAGGAACAAAAATTTGATTTATTTATTATGTTAATTGTGTTGTTGTGATCTTGTGATATAAATGAAAGAGTAATAGTTCAAGTTAGTATGGAAATGGGTGTTGGCCGAATGGCCCTTTATGTAGTCTTGAGTGAACAAATTGTCGTTAGTGTTTTCACTCAAGTCGTTATGGATTTTATAACAAAAATGCAATTTCCATACTAACTTGAACTATGATGCTATGTTATATACATGACTTGAAATGTGAATTTTATGCAATTTTACCTTTATGAGTTTCATTGTTTTATGTCATTAATCTAAATCATGAATTTCCATAAGATAAGAATGTGACTTTGCTCTTCGGGTTTGGAGATAAATTCGGGTGAGATGGAGTATGGTTTGAGTTGTTTGGAGGGCAAATTGTTTGAAATGTTCTTGAATATTGTTTAAATAGTTTTGAATTAGTAGAAAATGTATAAATGTCGATATCGGTTTGTATGTAAGTAGTTGAGGTAAGTTATTGGAATATTATGAATGTTGTTGGATTATCTAGAAAAAGAGCCATTAAGGTCGAATGTATTTTCTTGATTGTTGATGTTGTAGCTTGGTTATTGGTTTTGGTTGTTGAAATGAGCGAGTTGAATCTCGGGATGCTATATATATGGGGAGATGCTGCCCAAATTGTTATAGAACAATATTGGTTAAGTTTGGAAATTGTAAGTCTCATGAATAGTAACTGGTAAAGGTGACCATTTGCAGATTTTCGACGAAACGGGATTGGAGTTTTGGTAGCGAGAAAGGCACGGAAGGTATGTAAGTCTTCCCTTTATTCTCTGGCATGTTCTAAACGTGTTAGGCTCGGACGCTGGCCTGGGATATGACTCTGTCTTCGAAATCCAGGATTGAAATTGGCCCCATTTCTTTTCAAATAAGCAATTGAACTAGTTTCTTACAAATCGTAGTTTAAGCAACTTATATGTATGTAACTTTCCCACATGGACTCGGATTGTCCCAAAACTCTCACGAATGGCTCCATAAGACTTATGATCCATAATTTGAGTTCACCACCTCGATTCACCCGAGGTGGGCCCACAGAATCCGAGACCTCTAACTAAGGTTTTAATTGATTTATGTCTACATAAAATGCTTAAAGGAATCTTGTGATCATTGTACCGTTGTCAAATGATAAATACGCCGAATCTATGATATTATGATATGTGTTATGATCCTGGAAATATAATTCGATGCAAGTTGTCGCGCCATCCCCAAAAAAAGGCATACGTATACTATAATTATCATCCGACTTCCTTGAAGTGATATGTCATTGAAATGTCCCTTTGTGAAAAAAATGATTAATGCGAATATTAGTGAGCCTTTGATATATTTGCCACGTACGAACAATATCAAAACCTGTTTTGTCATAATCAAATCACGTCTTGAAAGGTATGTACTATGACTTATTGTTTGATCCGTCTATTGAGTCACGGACTTATGTGCATGTGTTTACGCATTACTCTGTTCGTGCGAGTTATGATATGCCTTTTCAGGCCGGGCCAGGAACATGTTCTCGTGCGCATTTCTTTGTATTATTCCTTTGAGTCCCTCGTACTTGCGGGCGGGACACGTTATCGATTCATGATTATGATGTGATGATACGGGGATGGTGGCGGGATGGCTCGTGATTATTATTCACGAGACCCGATGAGGGGCGGGACACGTTATGTATACATGATATATGATTCGACATGCATGATTCCATATTACAGAGTCCCTTAATAAAGGCGGGACACGTTGTCTATATATATAAAATATGATTTGTTATGCATGATTTCACTAATGAGTCCCTATCGGAGGGCGGGACACGACATATGTTCATATGATATCACATGATCTCGTTATGCATTACTTATCTTTTGGCACTATGTTTTCGAGGTCTCGGACAAGGTATTACCTTTTGTACTTGATTCTAACCATAGCTCCGTACGTTATGTACGTATCCTTTGTCTTTGACTATGATTATATTTGTTGCCTTTCCGCTTACATACTCGGTACAACCGTCTTATTTTGTTCTTCGGGGAAATTTCGCGCTACATGCCCGCAGTACGTACGCACGCGTGATACGCCACCGGCGTAGGATACACCTGTTTGACCGTCGCTCCCCCTTGATCGGGAGCTTGTACCTTTGGTATATATCTTTGTCATACATCAATTACATGTACTTATTTAGATGCACGGCGGGCCCCCGTCCGTCTTCGATTTCGTTATGTGTGTTAGAGCACATGTAGACATGTATGTGGGTTATAGCTATGTACGTACGGTGTATGTGTATATAATATGTTGCGGGAGATTCCCACGCCATGGCGGCCTTGCCCCGGCTCGCCTATATATGTGTATGCGGATATCGCGGCTTTGTATGGCCTTGTTGGTATTTTGCGTGCGGGTGCTTTGGTTAGTAAGAAAAACGGAAGGACTTCTGCCCAAATTATCAGATATTTGAGTTGTTATTTTTGGGCTTTTAGTACGTACGGGTGCCGAGGTCGGGGCGCTAGTCACGGCCTCGACAGTGCAGGTCGTGACGAACCATATGAAGAATGTTACATCGTGAAGCAAACGGAAATCATATGCATATTCGGGAACGTAAGAGCGGAGTTACTCCAAGTACGGATCATGTCATACCTTAATTGTATCTAAGACATGCCAAAGAAGGAAAGAGTAAGCCTTACATACCTTAGCGCGTCTAAGCTAATCCAACCTTATGTCTCGACTCCTCACAATCTACCGATAACGTCATTGGGTATCGACCGTTATGCAAAAAGCACTTGAGTATTCAATACCAAACTAACACTTTATCTACCGAAATTTGACATTTCCCCCTATAAATTGGACATCCCGAGAAATTTAACTCGGCCAAATCATTATCAACAATACCAACAAACATAATAACAACATCAATATTCAATTCCAAATGCATTCTAACACTAATAATTCCTTTCTACACAATTCGGCAATATTCATATATATTCAATTCAACTTCATATATCCAAACTAATATCAACAATCGCATGTTCAAATAACAATCAAAACCTTTCAAACACGATTCAAGAACATTTTCAACAATCCGCACAATATTCCAAACAAACCAATCCAATGCCCAACCTTACCGGAAATCATTCCAATCCACAAGAACATCACCAACACAATTCTTTCTTATAAATTCATAAACTATGTCAACCATCCACCCGTTAACAACTTCATTTTCATAAATTCAAGAAACCATGTTAATATCACATTATCGTCCAATTCCCCGCACAATTATAACCCGACTTGGATCATTAAAACTTCATTTTTACATCATAGAATTCACAACGACGACAACGAAATACTACGTCGCATTAATCACATGCTTACACAAAATCAGCCCATTTTCGGCCAACACCACAACACACATTCCATGATTTTTCATCTATTTTCACACATTACAACAACACCCAAACAAGCTAAATACAATTAATTCGCTACTCCTATACAACACACACTACCAAGACAACAATATACACGGCCCAACTTAAACATCACACTTTCATTCATTTCTACATATCACAACATGCACAAATCATCCATAAAACATGTAGGAAGATTAAACCTCACCTTTTCCATTGGATTCCTTCACTCGGCTAGGCTCCCCAATCGCACAAACGGATGCTTTTCTTGCTCCAACAACCCTTCCATGTTGATGAGGACCTTCCGATTGATGAAAGCTTGGAAAACAATTTTCTCATGACCATTTTATGGGGCTGGTTCAGCCCGACCCCTCTACTTTCGTTTTTCTCCTTCTCTTTTCTTTTTCTTCATATTTCTTGAAACTTCTAGGAAAATGAAATGGTGAAGATGACTTAATAAGTCATCTTATGCCACTTATATGTAATACATGTGACACATTGCCGTGTCACGTACCAATGCATACTGAACCACATTTTTTTTCATGAAATAAAACTTCCAAAACTTCACTTTTACTTTCTAATTTTTCATGAAATGTCTAACTTTAGATAATTCATTTTGGTCCCATATTTCATGAATTATAAATTTTCATAATTCACTTTTAACCCCAAATTTTCCTTAATATTTCATCCCATAAAATCACAAGTGACTTATACCTTAACACAAAGTCGGAAAAGTAGCCTTGCTCTTAAGTCGTAAATGCAACCAACTTAAAAATATTCGACGTACCAAATGAGGGATATAACATCAATATCAAACACATTGATACATAAACACTTCTAAATAACTTAAGCCATGGGAATAAAGTAAACTCGGGCCATCTACACTTCTCTATAGAAAAAAGAAAAGAACAAACTTGTGCCTGATAAGGCAATTACATTACTATTGCACAATTTGTGAGCTAAAAATGTTAAAACAACTTATACTCAAAGGCATGAATAAGAACAGTGATGCTGACTTTTTACTCGACCAAATCTTTCTCTATGCAGGAATTTAAACCATGACAACAACCTGCATCTACATAGATTTCAATGGCAAATGGAACACCAACTACATTATGTGGATCATGAGACCAAACTAATTCTTGTCAAGGACTGTGTAACCTTCAATGAATTCACACAAAGATACACAAAACAGACACTCAACAAACTAAAGCAAATATATGGTTTGACACTGTCACGACCCAACCCGCCATGACTGGCACCCATCTAAATCCTAGTGGGCGAACCAACATGCAAACACCTATCCATTCAATCCGGTTTTATATTAACCAAGCTAAACAATTATTACTCATTTAACAACAAAAGAACAAGTAAATCATGCCATAAATACTGTAGTAAGTGCGAAAGTTCTAACTACAATCCCCAAAAATCAAAAGTCATCGTACATGACTCAAAAGCCAAAAACATGTCTAAGAATCGAAGTCTAACAAGTAAGTAATTCATAATGTTTAAGGTACAAAAAGACATCATAACGAAAGATCTTGGTGGCCTGGCATGGAAGAGCCTCACCCCAAAAATCAGCCAATAAAATAACCTCCACGCTAGATGTGAGGACGATCGATGGTCTCTATAAGAATACGCTCAAGAATGCGGCAAGGTAGTGTCAATTACAAACACTATGTAGGTAAGTATCATAGGTAGTATCATGCATATTTAGTAAAATCAATAGAATAAAACAAGCCGATCCATGATCATGAATATCACTAAACCACAACAAGTCAACCAAGAACAATCACAATCAATCACCAAGATGTCAAGTATCACAATCACGTAAGTCAACAATGGAAATAAATTTACCACAAATACCGCACACACTGTACATACATGCTAGCTGATGTCTTAGCTCAGTAGTCATGACCTGTAGGGGACCCATGGTGTCCACGTACCACTCGTTTCGGAATACTTCTCGGAACCGAGCACAAATATTCGCTCCGGAACGAACCTCGGACGCGGGACATATCAATGTACCTCTTATTTCTGGAACTATCCTCGGACCACGAGCTCATAATCTAGTGTTAGATCTCGTGTTTTCATGCGTTGAAAAGTGTGCGAGTTAAATGACATTAGTAACGGAAATGAGGTTATCCACCAAGCTTATAGGTGGTTAGAGTGATGGTACATATGTGTTGTAAATATCAGAAGTTAAACAAATTGAAGAAAATAAGTTTCGTAAATGTTCGAAATTTATTTAAATGAAATATGGTCCAAGCTATAACATCCCACATTTTTGGACTAGGAAATTGAACCGTCCAACATAAGCAATTTTACTGAGGCCGTAGGATTTGGCCATATTCAAGCATGAAAATCAAGAACTCGGTGTATACGAGGAATGGAGTCCCGAAATGATTTAAGATGGAAAAGTGTGACGACGATGATTGCAAATAATAGTTTATGTATGGCAAATGAGGCTATGGATTAGTGTTATATTACATGGTCATGATAATGATATATAAAGTGTATCAAAAATGATTACTATGTAAGTAAATTGTGATCAAAAAATTAATCATGTGAATAATTGGTTAAATGTTGGAATAAGTGGGAGGCTAGGAATTAATTAGTGTATTATTGGATATAATTAAAGAGGTATTTGGACATATTAGTGGACATCATTGTCCACGTGGAATTATTAGGACAAGTATATTATTTGGTGACTAATTATGATATTAAGTGGTAGTGGTGGAATATCATGGACAAGTATAAGTTTATCTCCCTATGATGTTACACGTGTAAAAAGGGAGAGGTTGGCCACTACACTTTGTTGAACCTTGGAATACATATCACTATGGATGATGAATCATTTTCAGCAAACAAAAAAAGAGAATACCAAGGAAAACGTACAGTACTTATACATCTATATTTAAGGCAACGTTGTTTATCTTCTTAGAGATTAACTGCAAAGTTATTGAAATTTAATTACGGGTTTTACTCGCCGCTTTAATCTCGTTGTTCCGTTTTGTCGTGTTGTTGACTCCGGGCTTTCTTCGAAGGGAAGTAAAGTGGAAGACGATCATTTCTTGGCATATAAGGTAAGATTTATTCTCTCCTAAGTTTATTTAAATTCATCCGAGTCATAGTTAAATTGTGAGATGAGAACTACCAAATTAATTAAGATTATTGGATAAATATTACGTGGACATAATCCAGATATTTCATGGACAAGTGGGCAGCAATTTAATAATATACATGCCACATAAGGGGTGCTGTGGCATAAAGGTGAGAGAATGGTTTACACGTGTAAGGGCACAAGGTTGACATTTGTGTTCCTTTATTATATTAGGTGAAGGCAGCAACGTTATGGATACGTCGAGACTATACATATATTTGTTTCCTCTAATTTTTTAATGGAAGGAACTATTTCATAATCCAATGGAACAACAATTTCTTAGCATTTTTGGACCATTTCTATAAGAGGAAAAGTGAGGGAGCAGCAACCTATTTTCCCTTCATGGAAGATCAGCAACGTGTATAAGGTAAAAAAAAAAAAAGCAGCAATATATTCTGTTATATCCCGCATTTTGTACGTTGGGACATTCCGAGCTAACTACAATAAGTTAAGGACAAGACTATTCCGGGATATGAGGTTGAGACTTTTGACCTTCGATTTTGTTTTAAGGCATAAGTTGCTTATGATTTTATTGGTATGGAATATTAAGGAAAATTTGGGGTTAAAAGTGAATTATGAAAAGTTAAGTATTTTTCATGAAATGGCCACTATGGCCGTGTGGCATGTGTGGGGCCACCACCCATGGCTTGGCCAAATTTAATTCATCCAAGCCATGTGTGGGCCATGGTACACATGGATGAATTCTATATGTATATAATAGAGGGAAAGCATGACAAATTCATCATCTTTTCAACTCTAGAAACTTAGAGAAATATGGAGAAAAACCAAAGGGGCCATTCGGCCATGGCACAAAAAAATTGATGACCATGAATGGTGATCAAAAAAAATATTTTCTTCTAGCTTTTCAACCAATTAGAAGGTCCTAAATAACGTGGAGTGGTTGTTGAAGCAAGCAAACCATTCATTCTTGCAAAGCACCAACCCTAGCCAAGTGAAGAACTAAGTGGAAAAGGTAAGGTTCAATCCTCTTTTACATGTGTTATGGATGGTTTGTGTATGTTGTAGTATGTAGGAATGGATGAAATTCATAAAATTTTGCATGTTGAAGTTGAGCCGTGTAGTGGGCTGTTCTTGGTAGGACATGATGAACAAATTTTACTTAGTGTTTTGGTTGTTGATTATTGTGGATTATATGATGCAAAAGAAGGTTTAATGGTTTAAATTGGAGTTATAATCGTGTGGGCTGATTTGGAAGTTAATGTGATTTTAATGTAGTCTCTTGTATTTATGAAAATGAAGTTGTTAACGTGTGGATTGTTGATGTAGTTTATGAATTTGGAAGAAAGAAATGTGTTGTTGTTGTTCATGTTGAGTTTGGAAGGTTTCGGGTGGCCTTGTACATTGGTTGGGTTGTTTTGATTATTGTGCGGATTGTTTGGAATGTTCTTGAATCTTGTTTGAATGGTTTCGGGTTAGTATGTGAACGTGTGAGCATTGGCGTTGGCTTGATTGTAAGTGGTCGATTTGAATGTAAAAGGAATGTTGTCGAATTATGTAAAAAGAGTTATTAACGTTAGAATGCGTTTGAATTGATTGTTGATGTTGCTAATATGATTGTTGGTATTGTGGTTGATGATTTGGCCGAGTTGAATTCTCGGGGTTGTTGAATTTACAGGGGAAATGCTGCCCAAATTTCTGTAAATGAAGTGCTAGCTTAGAATTGGATTCCTAAGTGCTTATGACTAATGTTTGGTGCCTAACGACGTTATTGTAGATTTTGGGAAGCCGAGACTTAAGTTTGGATTAGCTTAGGAAGCGGACGAGGTATGTAAAGCCTAACCTTTCTTTCTTTTGGCATGTCTTAGTTGTAAGTAGGCTATGATACGAGCCTCGGGGTAACTCTATTCTTACTATCCGAGCGTGTCTACGATTCTTATTCACCTCTTAATGTTGGTATTTTTAATGTAGTAGAATTATGGTCCTTATGTCTTTTGTATGATTGGATAATAAATGTTGCATAAAGAATTTTGTTCTTAAAGGATTCTGTAACTACGAACGACCGTAACTTTCATAGACGAGCTCGGATCGCTTCGAAATGTTCGTAGGAGATTCTATAATGAATAATATCTCCAACTTTCATAGGCGGGCTCGGATTGGTTGAATCTTTAGTCCGTGGGCCCCCATAACTTTTCTATGTTTGGTTCTAACGACTTTTGAAAGAACTTACA
Organism: Lycium ferocissimum; assembly: GCF_029784015.1. Classification (NCBI taxonomy): domain Eukaryota; kingdom Viridiplantae; phylum Streptophyta; class Magnoliopsida; order Solanales; family Solanaceae; genus Lycium; species Lycium ferocissimum. The sequence continues at coordinate 9,589 of NW_026719610.1, forward strand.
TGACTATCGTCTTCTCCCAGAAGTGTTGATTACTTATTTATCTATTGAGTACATGTAATGATGATTTTTATGCATATGGTTTCTAAAAGTTCTATTTGATATGTTCCCAAGTGACGTTCGGAGGAAACTTGATTTGACTATTGTCTCGGTTTTTAAATGATGGCTCGTTTTGATTATCCTATTGAGTCTTTGAAAATGTTTTAAACTACATATAGTTTCTCACTACTGCAGCAAATCGTCGCATCTGTTATTACATCTTTCACCGAGTCCCGGGCCGGTTATGTCATCGTGCGCACTATGCTATATTCCGAAGTATGATGTGTTCCGAAGTATGATGTGTTACAAAGTATGATGTGATACGGAGTATGATGTGTTCGGAGATATGCAATATTCTGAAGTATGATGTGTTATGGCGCCAAAGATGGGGTGGCGACCATGTTCTGTCCGCCGGGTCCCATTACGGACCGCATATGGCATATGATATTGACATGCATGATCTATGTTTCAGGAGTAAGCATTTTTTTGGCATTTTGATTATTATACTTGTTTTCTGTACTTCTTATGCATGACTAGTATCTCAAATGCAAGCATTTTGGTATTCTGGTTATTAGGCTCACTTTCTGCACTCCTTACTTCGGTTATGATCTCGTTCACCGAGTCCCTCACTAGAGGGCCGGGTGCAGTATATATATATATATGATGTGACGATGGCGCCGGCCACGGGATGGGCGAGTATGATGTACTATGATGGAGACAAGATCTCCTCCAGAGTCCCTCGCTAGAGAAGGCGGGACACGTTATATATGCATATGTACATGATGATTATTTACTTATGTTTCTAAGTCCCATAATGAATTGTACATGCTCGGTACATATTCATAGACCCCCTTTTTTCGGTGCGTTTCATGGGGTCGGATACTGTTTTGGTGATCCGACTTAGGATTTTCTTCGGCTATCTTGGGCGCTCCCCCTTCCGGACCTACATTTTGGTAGCGCTTTTTTTTATATGTATATTCTTTGGGGGGGACGGCGGGGCCCCGCGTCTAATTTTATTACTCTTAAGTCGAACACATACGTGTGGGGTTTTGGGTTGTACGGTTGTGTCGGGGGTTTGTGTTAAGACGTCCGCTTTTGATACCCCCCAAAAATTTCGATATATATTCTTATATTTACTTTGAGATTTGGGGCTTCGTTTTGTATCCTGTGAAAGTTGTGGCTCGTATGTATATATATATATATATATATATATATATATATATATATATATATATATATATATATATATATATATATTTTAAAAAAGGGGGCCCTATTACTTTTTTATGTATAATTATTTGTCTTTTTTGGTTTGGGTGTGTCGGGTGCCCAAATCGGGCA